>NW_019396099.1:28367-45958 GCF_000591075.1 Eurytemora carolleeae | reverse complement strand
TTGCAAATAGTTCAAATTCTTATTCCAGGGCCCAACAGGTTATATAGCATAAATATGTGAAGTACACCTGCAGTATGGAAACAGTACAACAAAATGGCCGTTTTACACTTTTTTCCAGTAAATTCCTCTCTATATATTCTATTCTCTATGCATGTGACCCTTGAAATCTTTGTCTGAACCAAAAGAATCCTTGTGATAGCTCTCATCTGAATATTACAAATTTTCAGATGGAAAAACAAGGATATATTTATAATTTTGATCAGACAGAGTTTTGAAGGTATCGAATTGAACTGGTAGCATGTTGCTCTTGATTGAGGATAACTTGAAATTAATTATTTGAAGCTTAATCTTTATAATAAAACCAGAAATTCGTATTTATGTATGTTGCGTAAAGCCGGCCAAACGGCTGGACCGATTGGGCTGAAATTTTTTGTGGACACTCATGGGTGGCCTGGGGGTGTTATAGGCTAAAAAATCCAAAAATTTTAACGGGCAACGCCGAGCCCTTCAGCTAGTAATAAATAAAGATTCAGAATAAATCTTTAGTTTTAGATAAAGTATGCGTGCCAAGAAGTTGGTTGGAATAGTTTCTGGAAGCGATGATGATGATCATGAGAAATCAATTAAGGTAGATCAAATAAGATCAAATAAGACCAAATAAGATCAAATAAGATCAAATAAGATCAAATACGATCATTAGGTGAAGTTAAGAATCGTTTATCTTAATTCCTTTTAACTGGTTTTATTAACTCATTAAAGCCAAAATTATTATCTTAATATTTTTTTAAAAAACTTGAAATTTGCAATCCAGGAATAGTTGCAAAAATTCTAGATAAAACTTGTACTGTTGGGTTTAAAAGAGTTACAGAAATCTGGATACAATTTTTGATAATATGATTTCAGGAATGGGTGCAAAAGTAAGCACTTTTTTATTTAGGACGGGATGCAAATCTGAGTAAAATTTGGATAAAAATTAAAAATGTTTTTTTCAAAACAGGATTATTTTGAAATATATTGTGGAAGATTTGTAAAAAACTGGAAAAATGTAATGTTTACTTTAGGAGGGGTTGCAAATAGTTCAAATTCTGCAAGATGGGGGAAGATATGATGCTTGTCTTGTGGAAGTCAGTAATCAAGGACCTTGGAGACTTCATAAAGGAACAGGTTCATGTTGACCTATTGTTAAAGGGTTTGTCTAGAAATCTGAGAAATATGTGGAATCCAAATTTCCAAAAAGTGTTTTTTTTTAATAAACTCTGTATATTTTAAACTTTATTTGATAATTGGCACCTGCTGATAACTTATATAAATATCTGTACACTCCCTTTAATATCTTTAGATATTTGGAGAAACTCATTTTGTAATTCTGGAATTTTTATCAGTTTTTAGGTTTCACGTTTTCCAATTAACTTCATTGTTAAACTAGCTTACCACATTTTCCCATTATCGTTTTCAACCGTAGAATTTATATCTTGAACCCAGACTCATTGGCAATCAAGATTCAGGCTAATTTACGCAATCGAGTACAGTGGGACCCTGAAACTTTGGAATAGGAATACGACATTTAAGCGATTATGTGTGCGTATATTTGAAGATATGACACAAATAGTTTCACCAGGATCTGAAAACTCAACTTATTAAGTAAAATTCAAGGGAAAGGAAAGGAGTCTTTACCATAAACTCTGATTTTCTATAATCCTACATTTTTCCAATCAAATATCGTAAACCTTTGATATTTCAAACTATGAATCCGTTAGATCAAATAATCTAAGTTTGAAATATCGAAGGTTTACACCATCAGGTTGCGACGATATAAGTAATAGAAAATTTGAGTTTGTGACAAAGACACAATTTATTTGTTCCAAAATTAATACTTGACCCATTTCTAACACTGAGTGCTAGAAATGGGCCATGTAAAATCATCTTTTTCAAGCTTATTTATAGTTAAATCCAAGCCGAGTTGGACAAACCTACACCATACATTTATTAAAAATGGTTAATGGTACATATTTAAACAAGAAAAGTCAACTTATCTCTATTAGTAGTTAAACTTAAATTTCTAGTTCTGCATTGGGATAAAAACAGTCACGTTTTGATCTCAAAATCTGTTCATGTTGGAATGAAAAAGCTTTAATATTCATATCGTATATTCATAAAAAGGTAGAAACAGGTAAAAGGTAAAAACTATAAATTTAAGGGGTGAAAGAATGTTGAAAAATGAAATGTTATGGCTTTTAAACCACGGCATCGCCGTATAAATTGCCTTTTTTGCGGCATGTTACTATTTCTTTATTTTACAAAGTTGAAAATTCGAAATAAAGTTATTGCTTATATTTTCTCGCGTTTTCATGTCAAATATTACGAAATAAAGTGTTTAAGAAATTGCTTTTAATCAAGATTGGCCAAACTCTTTGACACAAACTCCGTCTGCAGGACTTAAATCTTACCCCCCCCCCCTCATACTTGGTTAATGTTTTTAATTTTCCAGATATCGCTGAGATAGATCAGAATAAGTTCCAGGCAGTGATCCAGGATTTCAGGGTTAAGCCTGACGTTCTCTTGATCCAGGCAAAGGTAGAAATGTTTCCCTAAACATTAGGGTTAATTGTTCTCTAGAGCAGGGTTTTAAGGAATATTTGATAGGGGTTGTGATGGGGGTTTTCTGCAATGGTTTCATGCCAGAATATTGGGTCAAGGCCTTGTTACTTTGGACTCAGGCTAATCAGAAATATTATTCGGAATATTTTCAAGAATGCTAGGGTTTATTCTGAATGTAAATGGATCAAAGTACAGAAAGAACGTAATTTGTTGAATGGATTAAGCTAAAAGTTTATGAAATTTTGAACCTTTTTTGTCCTACCAAACTCTGATTATGGGCGGGGTGGTAAATTATACAATTAAAAATCTGATATTATCTACAGGGTAAACTTGGTGAGAGTGGAGACCTACAGGAGTACTTTGATACCCAAGGAGTCCCATTTTCCAACTCAGGAGTACCCCAAGCAAGGTATAAACACCTTTAGGAGTACTTTGATACTCAAGTAGGCACAAATTCTAATTCAGGAGTACTTCAGACAAGGTATAAGATCCCGAAAGGAGTACTTTGATAATCTAGGAGTCCCATTTCTATATAGTAAGTATTCTTTAAATTGCAAGGTTCACGTAATATTTCGAAATAAAAGTTAAGAAATGATAAGGCTAAACTTTATTTGTTTTGTAACATTTTAAAAAAAATTATTTTTTGATTTGAACTATTTCATAACTGTTCTATAAAGCTATAGTTAGGGTTACCTCACAAATTATTTCTTTAAATCCGATCCGGAAGTGAAACCGGAACCCTTAAAATTTCCAGGCCTAATGCATTACAAATTTGTTTTAAAAAATAATCTATCGCTCAAAGAAAATAAAAGTCTAAATCTTTTGCAAACCATAAAGGAATTGAGTCTTTGCCACAAACTCTGATTTTCTATATATCTTTAGACCAATGTCGTAAACCTTTGATATTTGAAACTTATATTATTTGATCTGACAGAAGTCATAGTCTGAAATGTCAAAGGTCTACAACATTGGAATCCAATTAAAGATATAGAGATTAAAAATTCACAATTTTCGGCAAAGACTCAATTCCTTAAAGAGCTTTAAGGACAATCCCTTGTACAGTCCTCTCTGTAGCCTCATTCTTTGAGGGTAATATTGCATTGGGATTATTGAAAAAGACATGGTACTGTTTAGATTAACGTTTAACAAGTTTGAGTGTGGAAATGTACTGCGTACAGCAGGACTACCTGTTGTACGGTCTGTACTGCTAGGGCAGAACAAGGAGTTTAATGAAGAGTTCAAAACAAAGTAAGTCCATTTCTTAAATCACTATTTATAGAGGTTTTAATTGAAGGAGAACGCAACATGCTTAGTGCGAAAAAGAATTCAGTTTTAGCCATAAATTCAAATTTTCTAATCACTGTATCTGTGCAACTTTATAATGAAAATGTTTGATATTTTAAAATTATTTAATCTAACAGGATTCATAAATGGAAAATTCTAAGGTCTACGAGTTGCAAATATAGGGATTAGAAAATCAGAATTTGTGAAATGACTCGATTTCTTTGATTGGATTTTTTTCACACTTTTTATTATTTGCCAAAATAGGAGGTCTAGGAGACGTTGTTATACTATGGTGCATATATCAGAGTTCTCTAGTTGCCAAAATATGAGGTCTAGGAGACGTTGTTATATATCAGAGTTCTCTAGTTGCCAAAATTATCAGATTGCAATTTCATTTCAGTTAAATTTTCCATTTTTTCTTTCAATACTTTGAAAATGGAGTCAAATTCTACCATTGGTTTAAAATTGCAACATAATTAAAAATGGTAAGGATAATTTGTCTCTTTTTAGATTAAGTAAAGCAATCAGACTTCCCTGCATTGTCAAACCAAATAAGAGCAGCAGTAGTTGTGGAATTACAAAAGTTGTCGCCAGGAAATGATTTATATTGTTTAGACTCTTATTTTATTGTGCTGTACATTTAGATAATTTACAAGACTGTAAAGTACGTTTTAAATCAAATTCTATTCATAAAAACATTGACAAGGAATAAAGAACCAATTTAACGTTCAAACATGCATTTTAAGCTAAAGAAAAATTATGTAAATCCCAAAGTGAGGAGCTACAAGAGGCCATTACAACTGCTTTAAAATATGACGACGAGGTCATTTTTGAGCCTGCACTTGTTGAGGTAAGTCTATATTTTTTTTTTTAATATTTATTTTAACCGTATTTGTTTAATTCAGGGCACCGAGGTATCCTGCACTATTCATGATATTACACAAGATGACATGCTTGAAGCATTTCCAGTTACTGAAATAACACACAGGAATTAGTTTAAATCAATCAATCAATAAATAAATATGTCCGGGGTAAAGACTAACAGACCCTTTTTTGTACCAACTGATAAGTTGTCGTATGTTCTGGAAATGCAACTCTGGAATAATTTTGAAAGCTTCAATCGACAAATTTAACTTGTAAACTACATTCGAATGTCTGGCTTCAGGCCTAACTAGATATCTGAGTAATGCAGGAAAGTTATGATTATATTTTATTAACTAGGATTATAGGATCCATGGCATATACATCAAACACTATACTCGCCTCAAAATCTAACTTTCTAATATTTAATTTTATTCGATATTTAAATTTATTAATAAAGCTAGATCAAGAAGTTTCCATTTTAATATTCAAAGTTTACACCATAAAAATTGTATAAAGGAAAATTTCTAGAGAAAAAAAAGGAGAATCATCTCAAAAATTAAGTGTTACGGTAACAATGATGAAGGCTAAATATTGGTTACAACTGAAAATTCAAAATAAAAATTTGGGCTGTCAAATGGACATAAGGGAAACGAACTCAGATTATGAGATAGAACAAAGATAATTTGCAAATATTCACTTTTAAAAAAATGTAAAATTCAGTTTTTTTTTGGGGGGGGGGGGTAGCACGGTGTAGAAATTAATTATTCATTTGTATATTCAATTATCATTTTACGAAATTGGGTGTTCTATTATCTATGACTGAGTCATTATATTGGAGTACGACTTTGTGATTTCATAGCTCTAATTTTGATTAATCACACAGGAATAAGAGAAGCAAATTTATTATTTACAAACTAGAAGTTTTAAACATTTTTGTTCTTCTCAATAGATCTTAAATTAGAGGAGTTATTTTAGTTTTTCTTGCTTTTTAATAAACTGCTAAATCCACTCTAAATTCAAACTTCTCCGGCATTTTTATCACTGTATTATTTTTGAGAAATTAAGGTTTTAATTTAAAATGTTAACTTACAATGCCCCCCCTCCCTTTCAGGATGATCACAGGTTGCCTCTCCCCCTGAGTTACGTCTCTCTCTCCTTCTACCTCGAAAGATTTAAACTAAAAAATATTTTTTTTATGAAAGTTTGTGGAAAGTATTAAATGGCCGATGCAATTCATCCGAAAAAGGTTAAAGATAGTGATTAATATCATTCATTAAAATTTCACCGACATATTTCAATCTTTCAAAATACACTTTGCAAACACACATAAGACATGCTTATAAAAAATTTGGTTATTTCTATATCTATATATTTATATATATAATTGGTTGGATCTATGAAAATAAAAATCTGTTTGAAATAAATCAATAATGATGATATGGGTGCCAGTCATAATCTACCAATATTCAAATTATTCCAGTTTCCTGCAAATCTGAAAATCAATACGGTCTGACATCAAATATAGATTTTTCGAAATTAATAATTTTCTGTGAAAATGTTGATCATTTATCCAATGAAAGTTAATACGTTGATGTGCATCAATATTTGTATCTACCTGTCTATCTATTTATCTATCTATCTACATTTGTGAATTTTGAGCTAAATCATCAAGTTTCTATCCTTAGCAGTAGTCTAGTATTAAATGGACATACAGCAGGATATAAAAATGAAAAATTTAGATTTTAAAGGAACTGTTAACGTTATTTCAAGTGACCCTTCACGCAAAGATAACAAATTCCCGATTCATTAATCAAGAAAAACGCTTTTATTTTTTTAAGACTTTGTTTGTAAGCTGTTTTTTGTTTTAAAATATTAATTTTCACTTTCTTTTATTAGCAGCAAATAAATATTTTCTGTGAAATTTATGGAAACCGCATTAAATGTAAAATATTCGGTAGAGAATAGAATATATAGAGAGGAATTAAAAGAATCTCTCGGTATGAATTTTTTCAGTCCCTTTTAATTAACGAACTTTTGCGTAAATCGGGGGGAGGGGGAGGGGGGGACGGCTTGTTGTACAGTATAGATACATACTATATACGGCAAACCGGGACGGTGCGCCAAATGCATTATTTTCCTTCTGGTAAGATCAATGTCGTACAGATAAAAGGACGTATTATTGAGGGTGCACAAAAGTGTGACACACAAAAACTCACTCAAAACATATTCAAACAAAAATGTGTTTATTAATACAGATTTAAACTGACCCTTGCTCAGTGGGGAGTTCTTTCATACGAATTCTTCTCAACCCAATGCAGAGATATCAACGCCAACTAAGGTTTGTCAAAAAAATTTTCATAAATGTTTCCTAATGTGTGTGTTATTTTAGACTTTAAGAGGAGAGGTGGTGGCTGAAGTTGTAAAAATTGCCAAGCTCGCCTACAGGGACCACATAACTAATAAAATTGTTATGATTATTTGCAAATTTAGGAGGAAAGGAATTGAATTTTTGCCACAAAATCTGATTTTCTAATCTTTATATCTTTGGAACACAATATATTAGTCATTTGATATTTCAAACTATGAATTCTAATTGATCAAATAACTAAGGTTGAAATAATATCGGTTTTACATTCAGCTTGCAAAGATAAATGGATAAGAAAATAAGAAAAAAACTCAGTTCCTTTGTTTATTCAGTTTTATTAACACTTCTTGTTTTGTCATGAGCTTCATTATAACATTAAACCAAAGTTCAACTTAACAAAGAAACTTATTTTTCCCCAGAACCCAAATTTTCAATTTCCCTTATCCTTGCAACCTGATGGTATTAACCTTTAAGTAGGTTTTTTGATTACGGATACAATTCATAGTTTGAAATATCAAGAGATATGGATTAGAAAATCAGACTTTGTGGCAAAAAAAACAATTTATAAAAGCATTAAAGATTTAACAGAATAAACATGTAATTTGTATGTTTGGTTCAGAACCCTTAAACTCACTGGTCTGGCATCTTTCGATATGATTATCCAGGTAACCCTTTCATTTCAGAATAGATAGATATAATTGATTGATAATTTATTGATCTAATTGTTTGATAATCAATCGATTAAATGATGGTAAATAGAAACTCTAGTTGTTAAATCTGCAAAGAAACTGAGATCATGCCTAAAACCCTTATTTTCTAATCCCTATATCTTTGCACCATGAAGGTGTAAACCATTGATGTTTGAAACCTTAACGATTTGATCTATCAGGATTTATTGTCTAAGTATCAAATATCAGGTTGCAAAGATATAGAAACTATAAAATTCAAGTTTGAGGTGAGATTGACTAGTTGGATCCTATGATCAATCACTGTTCGAAAGTTTTACTAAGTGTAAGCAATATTTTTCACATAAAAAAACTGCTAACTTTGTTTATTTTCTTAAACATGATAATTCTAAAAAAAATATTAATCTGTAGGGCTACCCACAAAGAATAAGACTTTATGGAATCTATTAAATGTCTTGTACCAAATAGATTCTAGTACAATAGATGGCAACATAAAATTTGTACACTCTCAGTACAGCTCTATTCTTGCGTCACAAGTGTCATCTCAGTTTTTGTGTACGACAAAATTATTTTTAATCTATATATAAATTTGTTGTGAGACATCACGTGACCACAGGGAAGGTTTATGAATGATCAAAATTTCAAATATTTGTCTCCATCAGAATTCGATCTTTATTAAATTTTTGAAAATTTTGAAAATCCACGAAATTTTTTGTGAAAATCCGCGAATTATTTTTGTTTTGTTTTACGATGTACACAAAGAGAACATGTTCACAATTAATTTAGAAGATGGGCGCGAAGCGCCCTATAAGGCTAGTAGTGATAATTTTAGAATAAAGTGCATGCTTTCCTTAAAGTAAAATAAGTGCATTTTTATGTGTTCTTTATTTTCTGTTTATACAGTTTTTTATTTAATCTTGGAAAACCTGTCAACTAATGTGAGCAAATTTCGTTTTCATTGTTATATTTGACACTTGTGACGTCGTGTATAATTTTTCCATTTCTCTGTTGCCATCTATTGTACTTGATAATCTATTTGTCTTGTGCACAAAATGCCTGAAACCATTTGTTTGCATGCAAACAAATGGTTTCAGGCATTTTTTATTTTCATGCATTTTTTAACTTGTTTCTTTTTTGTCAAGCCTTCAAGTTTTCTCTTAAAAAATAGTATTCAAGGCAGAGGATAAAATTCAACCTTTTGATCGTTAGATTTAAAGATTGTCATTAATGTCTGATCCTATACATATGAGTAACCCTGTGGCTGTATGTTTCCTAGGACGAACTTCCAATTATACTGGAAGTGAACTCTGTACCACTCTTAGGTCCTAATAGCTTGGTGGAAAGACAGGTTCAAATTTATAAGCTTTTTTTCTCATTTAATTATTTTTTTTTGTATTTCTTTGCACAATTTTTTCTTATCCCTATCCCGGTTGGGACATCATGATTTATTTTTAATTCAACTCAAGAACAGATTGCACTAAAATGCTAAAATTTTTATTCACCTTATATTGAGAGTTTCGGAAGAGAATTTGAATAAAACCTCCTTCATAGACCCTCAAAAGTACGGGAAATAAATTTTTTTTCTAGGTGAGCTTGTTTTCCAAAACCTGCCCTTCTTTTTTAATATTGTGTTCAGGTTAAAGCAGGTCTATCAATGCAATGGCAGAGAAATATTCCTAAATTTTATAATTTACTTGTGGAACATGCAGTCAGAACATTTCCTCTCATCAGGTATACTAGGCAGGGGTTGAGGAAAAAATAGGAAGGGGGCAAAGGGTTTGTACATCTCCCCCCCCCCCCCCACCACACACAGGTTTCCCACACTAAACAGATTTCACACGTTTAACTTTCTGTGCGTACTGCAGTGATCTGCAGTACACTGAACGAAGAAATAGTTTGGAGGAGAGAGTGCCCCCTTAAAACCACGGATATTTAAATTTATACATTATGGGTACGAACAATTTTAACTAAAATCATAAAAATAATTATCCCTTTTTCTCTTGTTTGGTTTTCTGAACACGGAGTTTTCGTTTTCGAAATTATTTAAGTTGTTACTTTGATATTCTATTAATTTTAAGCGACCATGGCTATTGACTAATCTGCTTGCTATTTGTTCTTAATAGCAAATAGAAACATTTACTGAAACTTAAATCTCTAATTAAGTCAAATCAGGGGTATTTACACTGCACAATCGCTGTGTTTCATGTTAATTTAATGTCGTCTTCTTATTCCAGAGTTTTCGGGTTCTAGTTTATATTTATTTACCCTAAAAATTGTTACATCAATATCATCAAAAACAATATTAATAAAAATGGCGCGCCATTCTGTATCCCTGTAAATATTGATGTAATAAAAATAAAATATCGTGAATCCACCGTAAACAAGAAGATGGAAAGGTTCATAACCCTGTGGTTGAGTAGTACAGCTACTATATAATATATATAGTAATAGAATAAGAATTATTACAAAATATGGTCGGAGGTCTAGCTTCTAGCTGCTTCTAGCTTTTAAACTGTAGATAAAATAAGTTGAAAATTTCAATTATGTAATATCTTTGATGATTTTGCGATTTTACAACAACCACTTCCACAGTAATCTGGCAATCACTGTATAGTACTTAATCAATGCTTAATCCAATACAGTGAGAACCAGAAAACTTGATTGTCGTTTTGTTCTTTCTTTTGATGATTATATTTCGCTGAGGGTTATGTAGACCACTATATAGTTCAGTTGCCAATAAAAAATCAAGCATTTGACGGTAATAAGAAAACAGAAGACAATGATATTTTGACTGGTTTATGATTCTCATTGTACAATTAATTTATTTAGGATGAAGAACCAGAAGAAAACTGAGAAGAAATAACACCATACATGTTTAGATTTAGAAAATACAATTTTAATTAAAAATTCTTAGTTTTTGTTTGTTCTGATGTTGTGTACAATCCAGCAAGTATGGTTTATCCTTGAAATCTTAAATGCCGGCGTTTAGTGAGTATTAAACCTTAGTTTCAGACAAATTAATGTCAGGATAATTTAACCTTAGCTTAGACATATTTTCCCTTGTCAGTTTTATTTCAAGATGCGTCTAAATATGTCTACATGTCTGTCAGTTTTACATCTAGATGTGTCTATCTAAATTGTGTATATACACCAATATGTCTTTCTAAATATCTATGTCAGTGGAAAGTCTTTGTCTATCCCGTTTTTGCTAACCTATGTCGATCAAGATTTTGTATGTCAAATCTTTTAAGTTTCAACGCCTGTTTTAATCGCCAATCTTAACCAGAAAATTATCTATATATCTCCGATTTCGACCTAAAATCGTATTGTCGATGTCTAGCATAATTTTAAATATTCGAAATTTAAACTATTTCTAAATCCCGAATGACTCTGATGTTGCGTGCACGTGAAGAGACGCGCGCTGTGTCCGATAAATCTCTTAATATAAATCTAGGAAGCTGTTAGCTTTATCTCTAAAACTATTTAGCTTTATCTTTATACTAATCTGGGTAAAGTATAAAGAGGTTATTGGTTGTGTTTTGGTCTTATATTTACAGCGCCCAATAAACTTTTATTGAATTGGTTCAGAAGGGCCTAGCTCACCAACTTCCTAAGTGTGTATACTATATATATAAATATACATCCTTGGCTTTTTGAACGCTTTGCATCCCTCTCAATACTGTATTCGCAATTTCCTATGATTACATTATTATATAAAAATTATTTTACATCAAAATTTATGATAGATGCATCTTTTTTTGATATAGTCCTAGAACCTTCCATGGGGTAATACAAGGCAAACCAACCTAAGCTATTAGATAAAAGCATAGATCTTCAACATTTTGTTTGGAGACTGAAATACTAATCTGTATTTTCCGGTATTTTAAAATAAAATATGAATTTTTGATGTGTACACAATCATAGTATAGACGGTCACTTACAATAACTTGTGATAACTACATAATAAAACCCTATGTGGTTAAAGGAAATGAGTCTTTGCCACAAATTCAAATTCTAATCCGAATATTTTTTCAACCTAATAGCGTAAACCTTGGATATTTCAAACATAGATTATTTGATCTAACAGAATTTATAGTTTGAAATATCAAAGGTCTACGAAATTGGGTTGCATAGATATTGGGATTAGAAAATCAGTGTTTGTGGCAAAGAGTCAATTTCTTTGTTTGATAACATTTGAATTCAAGTTTTAGTTTTTGGTAACCCAGAGTAAACTATTCGCATTTTTAATTATCGAAATTCCGAAATATCTCCTTAAAAGATTATCAGTGAAATAATGTTTACGAATAGATAAAAATATTTGCATGGTTTACAATGTTAGAAAACCTAGTTAGGTTTGCAGTTGGTTTGTATAATAGTCCTTTTAATAGTTTCCTTATCCTAGAACTGTTCAGGTTTAAATTCAATTAAGATAAGCTCAACAGTGAAACCATGGGAGAAGGGTTTTCTTTCTTCTCTCAACAGTTAAATTCTAGCCAAGGACCAGGGTTAGATGCTGTTCTTAAAGAGACTGTCTACGTAATTTCAAATAACCCTCCGTTTAAAGAGTAACACTACCAATTCACATAGACCTCATTTCATCTTTTGTCTGGTTAAATATGATAGAGAGACAGAGAAGAAAATTAATAGAATTTATCTTTTTCAAGAAAGGAACACGACTATACAGTCCTCATTGTTACTCAGATAAGAATATTCATTGGTTACTGGTGTGAATAGGGAATGTAACTCTACAAATAGAAGGTAAGGTTATCACTTGAAGTCCCTATAGGCGGGTTTATTAGCGGACATTTAAAGTGATTCTTGTCTTAAACGATTTAACTTAGAACCCTTGGTATGACGAAAATTGGTGTCCTGCAGTGCACAGATTTTCTAAAATATAGATAAACTCAGAAGTGAAAAAAAGAGGAAATATACAGTATAAGCATTTTTTGTGAGGAGTGTTACATACAGTTAGCTACTTAATTAAAACTTAGAGGCAGCTACTTTAATTAAAGGTTTACATACAGGCAGCTACTTTAATTAAAACTTAAAGGCAGCTACTTTAATTAAAGGTTTGCATAGAGGCAGCTATTTACTTCAAGGGTTTTATACAGTCTTCTACTTTAATAAAAGGGTTACATACAGTCCGCTACTTTAGTTAAAGGATTATATACAGTCCTCTACTTTAATTAAAGGATTAAATACAGTCCTCTACTTTAATTAAAGGATGACATACAGTCCTCTACTTTAATAAAAGGGTTACATACAGTCAGCTACTTTAATTAAAGGGTTACATACAGTCAGCTACTTTAATTCAAGAGTTACATACAGTCCTCTACTTTAATAAAAGGGTTACATACAGTCAGCTACTTTAATTCAAGGATTACATACAGTTAGCTACTTTAATTAAAGGGTTACATACAGTCAGCTACTTTAATTCAAGGTTTACATATAGTCAGCTACTTTAATTAATGGGTTACACAATCCGCTACTTTAATTAAAGGGTTACATACAGTCAGCGACTTTAATTCAAGGCTTACATACAGTAAGCTACTTTAATTAAAGGGTTACCCAATTCGCTACTTTAATTCAAGGGTTACATAAAGTCCGCTACTTTAATTCAAGGGTTACATACAGTCCGCTACTTTAATTCAAGGATTACATACAGTCCGCTACTTTAATTCAAGTGTTACATACAGTCCGCTACTTTAATTCAAGGATTACATACAGTCCGCTACTTTAATTCAAGGGTTAGATACAGTTCGTTACTTTAATTAAAGGTTTACATACATTCAGCTACTTTAAATAAAGGATTACATACAGTCCGCTACTTTAATTCAAGGGTTACATACAGTCCGCTACTTTAATTCAAGGGTTACATACAGTCAGCTACTTTAATTAAAGGTTTACATACAGTCAGTTTCTTTGAAAACTTTAAATCTTATCTTTTAACTTCTGTCTGATGTCCACTAATGATTTGGTTAAGATAAAAAAATTTAATGACCAAAGTCTTTGTCTTTAAAAAGATTTGTTGTCCTTAAAACCTGAATAAACAGTGCAAACGATAATTATCGTACTTTCACATGAATGCATATTTTTATTTCAAAAATTTAAAATATTGTGAATACTTCATACACATGGTACAGTTACGAGCATATCATACCTCAAACATTAAATTGAAAGACATTTATTAGAATTAGGAATAAGTTTGGTCTACAAAATGTCAAAAATATAGGATTTATGGAGAAATAAAATACAGTGTTCTTTACAAGAATACAAGCACTCATGTAGACAGTATAGATGAATACGACTTTAGACAAAAAAAGTCAAGATAGACAAAAGAAAAATAGTAAAATATGCTATTTATCCATACAATAACCTTTGGTGTACAATTTTACAAGACAATGAGAACTTACAAAGTTACAGAAACGATTTGAAGCAAACCTGCAAATTGTGCATCGAGTGCTACTTTAATATGTTAACATGCAATATGAGTGCATTATATATTACTTACTTACTTATTTCTTAAAGGCATATGTTTATATACTAGCTAGAGATCCAGGCGTTGTATGCTCGTAAAAATCTAAAACTTCGAAATTCTGTTTAAGCCTATACCCTATGAGCACCCAGGTTCCCTGAAATAAATTTCAGCCAATTTGGTCCAGCCGTTTGGCCAGCTATAGTTAACATAGATATAAACATATATATGTAAATAACATACAAATGAGTGAAGAGCTTTATTATAAAGATGACTATTTATATGGGTTTCTCGCAAAGAACGACTGTAAGGACATTTTTTAGTCTTTTTTGCATTCATTTATTAAATGCAAATAAAACCGTGAAAAAAAATTGCTCAAAGTGCCCTGCAGCTAACTTTGTAAGTGGTTTTTCTTTACCGACTCGTAAATTATACCATGAAAAGCCAAACCGTTAAATCAAAAAGTTTCAGGTCGTCATTAAAGGCTTATCCTTTGTGGGTGACCTGTAAATTAAAGGTAGTTAAAGGAAGTGTTCGCGAAAAATGAAAGTGGGCATAGGCTTACGGCGAAAAATAAGCGCTTTTGAACGCTACTGATTATACTTCTATCATTTCTGTCATCGATTCGAATATAGTTAATATTTCATAATATTTTGATTTTGTCTTTTTTAAATAATATTTCGCTGGCGCTGGATTTTCAAACATTCCTAGAAAATAAGAAAAATTATCGATGAACATTGGTTGTAATATCTGAATGATTTGTTTAGAATTAAATTGATTATTTTACGATCCGAGTTGGATGTTGCAACTTTCTAAATTTGTATGGACGCTACGTTTTTAATATTTTTTTCTTATAGACGCAAAAGATAGAAGTAAGATTAGTAACGATCAAAAGCGCTTATTTTTCGCCGTAAGCCTATAACCCCCTCCATTATTCGTGAACACTCCCTTTAATAATAAAAAAGCATGTATACCATAGACATAAATAGCCTAAAAGAACTAACACTGAAACTTGAAAGTAAACCCAAAGACTAATTTCAAGAGATATCGTATGCTCAACTCCTTTATCCGCCCTACTCACTACTCAGCATCTATTAATTAATGTTTATCGACTGATGTGTGTCGGCTTCTTTGCTTCTATTAGCACTCACTTAAATCTTTTATCAGTCAATCGCATTAAAGGAAAAAATGTGGTTGGTTGGTTCCCTAAAGAGATTATATAAATAATTCTAGTTTCAGAAAAAATATTTCGTACGTTTTCAGATACAAGCATTCAGATAAATTACCGTGAATGTTTACATTTTTGTAATTTTTCCATCCTCCCTGTGAGTTAACTATTGAACCCCTAAATGTCTAAAACCTTTCTGTGTTTTCAACCCAAACAGATTTATCACTAACCTAACCTTCCTAGAACAGACACCCAGGAAACCCGAGACAATTTAACCCTATTCCCGCTGGGGGGGGGGGGTCAATTTGACCCCCCCCTGTAGTTTTTTTTACATAATCAGCGTATCCTGGTTTTCAAGTACCCCAGCGGGGATAGGGTTAAAGGAAGGGTATAATACACTATACACTATACACGTACACTCTATTCTAAAAAGGTTTTCTCTTTATTCGTCAACACGCTAAGACAAGTTGTAACAATTTTCAAGACTGGGTTGACTTTGAAGTGTCTCAACATCTTACCTTAATACCTCAAGTGTATTTGTTGTTGTAGCCCTTGACGTTTACATTTGAAAACTGAAAAAAGCAATTGTTTTGGTTTTAAAGAAGTAATTGGCAAAATTATTATTGATTTTTGCGTAAGCTCTTGCAAGCACTTTGATTAGAAAAATGAATTGTCCTTTTATACCTGAATATTTGAAATCTTTTCTGAATTATATTTTCAGAAGAACTTATTTACAGAAGTCATGTAATTAATCTAATCATCGAAAATAAGTAATCTTGTTCAATTATTAGTTTCTATTTTCTCATTATTCAAAAAGTTTTTTTTGGTGATTTTCTAGAATTATTATTGAAAAGACGACATTTGAAGAATTTGAAGAAATCTGCCAATAAATTCAATATAATAATAAAACCAAAATTATCGATTTCAGCATTGATTTATTGACAAATTTCATTCTAGAAATATGTTCCTAAGCATCTAATTAGATTACTGTATAATTTTTACTTTATTTTTCGTTGTCGTTATTTAATAATTAAAAAAAAACTAATTCTGAAATCGTATCCACCCCCAAAGTAGGAGTTTTGAAAGTCGAATTTGCGGTCAAACTCAGGATTTACAGATCTTTAAAAAGTTTAATATGTCTCAAATGAATCCGAAAGAAGTTTTCCACAACATTGCATACTCAGTTCAACTACCTTACATAGCCGGTCACTCCCTTTAAAGAAAAATAAAAAGGCGCGAAATCACGTTCACTCTGAATCCATATCTATGCAAAGAAACGAAAAGTGTATAAAATGTCGACACAATTTACATATATTTGCTTGATGAATTTGACCTGTATTAACCTGATCTGGAAAGAACAAGGGTTTCGTTCCGAGCTCATGGTGCTGAGAGGTCACAGGGGGCAAACTCTAAAATCCTAGTCAATATGATACCAGGAGCAAGAACTAGGATTACAATTTCAAATATTCGTATGATGATTACCGAACATTCAACCACGATCATAGAACAAATTCCAGTGTTCTTTCAGATCAAATATTTCATCAAGATTAAAAGACATAAAACAATTCTCGTCATACTTTAGAAGGCACTCTCTGATTTAATAGTAGATATAAAAGGTGAATTTGTTTTTAATTCAGACAAAATTTTTTTAAAACTTTGGAAGACAACCTATTTGAACTGAACCCTCTTAAGCTAAAGGGATTGTCGTTTTTATTTCGAGACTTTCCAATTAACACGGCAATCTTTGAGATCGAAAATGTGGAAGACATCGTCATTTTTCAAACTTTTTTCTCAATTGTTTCTGAAACGCTCAAGTCACTTGATATAGAGACTGAAAAACCACAGTTGAAAATAGTTAATTTTTTAAGAGAAGATGATGAAAATATCATTCATCCTTGATCAGCAAAAGGTTGTAAGGGTACTTGAAATTACGTATTATATCGTCTTATAATCTTAGATCTCAATTCGAAATTCTCTAATTTACTTGAATTCTAATTTAATTGAAACAGTAGATTTAGTAAACACTAAACATGCAACCATTACCCAGGGTTTAATCATATACTAGGGCGCTATTAAATTCCAGGTTGGGTAAACTGTTATTACTTTATGGTGGAAAAGGGAGTTATCATTGTAGGTCGGGGTTGAATATGG
>NW_019396099.1:0-28035 GCF_000591075.1 Eurytemora carolleeae | reverse complement strand
GGGGGTTGAAGTGGGGTCGAATTTTCCGCATGTGTGGATAATTAGCAGGTGATGAATATGAAACCATGGTCCAGGTTCACCTTTATTAAACTATTTTTAACTTTTTCAATTAGAGATCATTTAATACAAAGGAATACTAGCCTACACTACAAAATATAATTTCTCAGGATAGAATCTACGAAATTAGAATAATAAGTAGAATGGACTCGAATTTAGACATGAAATTGGTGTCAACTGTCAATATAGGTGTACATCTTAAATTGTCTACGCACGTTGAACACGTTCTCGATTTCGAAACATTAACTATTGGTCATCAAATTATAGATTTCATTGTTAAACTTTAGTACCAACGTGTGCATTGCTCATTCTATTTTTTACTTAATTTTACTTTGTTGGAATATTATACATAATACACGTATTTACAGGAGTTTATAAAGTGAACCATTAAACAATGATTTCATGAGCTTTCCCCCTCAGCTTTTAATTCTCACACTAATTCTAAGACATAGATTTATATTCCATTTATGATTTTCACCAATTTTTCTTTAAAATTGACAATTATGTTCCGTTCAAAAGTTCACGAGTCTTAACAATGTCTTATTTTACAATTTAAAAGACACTTCTTTGAATCACTTAAGGCACTTTTGAATTTTGATATAATTGCCTTCACACTAAAGTTATGTATCTATATGATTTTAAAAACCGAAGTGGCGAAATATAAGATTTATTCTTTTCTAATGAAATGAACTTCTGCCTTTACAGAACTGTATAGAGGAATGGGGGAGAATAAGGGGNGATGAGTTAGTTTTGGGTATATATATAATACAAGATGCGTCAGTTTTGGGTATATATATAATACAAGATGAGTCAGTTTTGGGTATATATATAATACAAGATGCGTCAGTTTTGGGTATATATATAATACAAGATGAGTCAGTTTTGGGTATATATATAATACAAGATGCGTCAGTTTTGGGTATATATATAATACAAGATGAGTCAGTTTTGGGTATATATATAATACAAGATGCGTCAGTTTTGGGTATATATATAATACAAGATGAGTCAGTTTTGGGTATATATATAATACAAGATGCGTCAGTTTTGGGTATATATATAATACAAGATGAGTCAGTTTTGGGTATATATATAATACAAGATGCGTCAGTTTTGGGTATATATATAATACAAGATGAGTCAGTTTTGGGTATATATATAATACAAGATGCGTCAGTTTTGGGTATATATATAATACAAGATGAGTCAGTTTTGGGTATATATATAATACAAGATGCGTCAGTTTTGGGTATATATATAATACAAGATGAGTCAGTTTTGGGTATATATATAATACAAGATGCGTCAGTTTTGGGTATATATATAATACAAGATGAGTCAGTTTTGGGTATATATATAATACAAGATGCGTCAGTTTTGGGTATATATATAATACAAGATGAGTCAGTTTTGGGTATATATATAATACAAGATGCGTCAGTTTTGGGTATATATATAATACAAGATGAGTCAGTTTTGGGTATATATATAATACAAGATGCGTCAGTTTTGGGTATATATATAATACAAGATGAGTCAGTTTTGGGTATATATATAATACAAGATGCGTCAGTTTTGGGTATATATATAATACAAGATGAGTCAGTTTTGGGTATATATATATAATACAATATGCGTCAGTTTTGGGTATATATATAATACAATATGCGTCAGTTTTGGGGATATACATAATACAAGATGCGTCAGTTTTTGGTATATATATATAATGCAAAATGCGTCAGTTTTGGGTATATATATAATACAAGATGCGTCAGTTTTTGGTATATATAATACAAGATGCATTTTTCTCTTAAACCTTTAGTGTATTTTTATGTATTTAGTTGGATTAGCTTAAAGGGTTAAAAAATAGATGATGTGATATATTTTAATTATATTTTGATTTCAGACAAACGTTGAATCTATCCTTGATTTAGGGCAAATGCGTTTTTTTAGAATTGCCGGGAAACAGTGCTAAATCCTTCAATTTTTCTTTACAGAAACATCGCGTAGAAATGATAGAAAAGAATCCAGAGTTGTGATTTAGTTAACAACCTTTACCCCTTTGTTTTTCAAGAACAATCCCTTTGGTCAATAAAATGTTTAACTTTATTTTGACACAAGTTTCTGAGTCAAATTTAATTTTGGATAAGAACTGCACTGAATGATATTCAAATGTAAACAGTTAATAATTTCCAGTTTATTTTAACACCTAGCTATACCTCGGTATTTTAACACCTAGATGATGCTTTTCCTCTGTATTTTAACACATGTTAAATTCGAAAAACTCGTGCATATTGTATACGTAGACTTTGTTTTCAAGAACACATGCAGGGTGTCCCAAGAAGCATGAGAGACGTCTTCGAAATTCTTAGTTTCTTAAAAAGGCAGACCACATTTTGGAAATGCTGCGCCGTGAGAAAAGAAATTTTGCGATTAATATTTTAAGAATCATTCCTGCAAAAGGCGGCTGACAAGGAATGCCGCATACTGTTTTAAGATCATACCGCATTTTTAGAAAACAAAAAAAAACACTAGACTGGGCCCAAGAGACTCCATTTCTGAAACTTAGCTATGCTCATGCAAAAAGTCTTGTATGGCACCTGTTTTTTGGAAAATACTGTCAATCATAAAATGCGATTTTCTGACGAAAAAGAATTTGTAGTAATTTGTAAATTTTTATGCTGTTTAATGTAATATTGCTTTAGATAAATATAGATGATGAATATATTTCAGTGTCTCTGTACTTTTAGCGTGTTTTGTCTCTACATATATCTTTGATATTTTTTTGTTCGAAACAATTAACGTTGAACATAATCCAGGGTGTCGATATCCCATATTTAAGTTGACCGTTATATTTGTAATGAATATGTTCCTAATATACCGAGGCATATGAGAATAGTATAAATACTTGAGGCTACATCACTTACTGACAAATTAATCTCCTTCAAATCTATGTAAAACGACACCAGCGCACATTCACTTAACGTACAGGGACCAAGTGAATATTCAATGAACAGATTTAAAACAAAAAAAATTTTTTTAAAATACTTTTTCAAATACTGAAATTTTTTTTATTTTTTTTTTTTTAAAGTTTGTAAATATGAATATCTCTTGCCAAAGAATTGCCAGTGGCAAAACTGTAGATTCAATTTAAACTTTTGAAAAGTTAATCTTATTTTGACAAATTCGATGGATTTATCTTTTTTAGCCAAATTTAGGTAATTAGACGTGGAGGTTCAAAAGTAAGAAAAAGAGTTAAAACGAAATCCTGGAATAACAAACAACTCCTTTTGTCCTGTCTCTCAATGTCTTTCTGTCTTTTTTATGCATGATATGCATGATTTTTGATGAATTTGTAGAATTCTGAAGCAAATTGCAAATTTTACCATTGATTTGTAAATAAAGTTGAGCTTTTGAGCGTTTTTGAGGCGTTTAACAAAAATACTGATAGACATTTTTGATTATATGCTGTCAGTTGTTATAAATGGTGTCTTAGAAATCAATTCAATTTTTCGAGTCATTTAATCGTTCATTTATCTAAAATATACAATTTATGATTTTTTGATTTTAGTGGATAAAAAATCTGTAAATTAATGGATATAACGTGACTGTTGGAAGATGACTTCAGTGATTTGACAATTGTGTAGATTTTGTCCAGTTTTGGAATAATTTAGTGACAAACTCTCGACTGAGGCTAGGATTGACGCTCTGAGTCTAAAACTTATAAAAAAAATCAAACCCTGTATCGGATATTTCATAAATAACTCAGGACATATTTTAGTTAAAAGTGACCTCTGAGTCTGACCATTTTTTTTCTAGAAACCCAAAAGTCAAAACTTGGTTTCCAAAACATGGTTTTGTTCTTTCATACTCTCTGAAGTTTCCAACTCTGGGATACGGGCGTATTCTTGTCCCAAAACAATTTATTACAACAAAGATCATGATTTAAAAACACGGCATTGTTCAACACTTGGAGATATGATTCAGGGGCTTTATCGCTTGATTTCCTACACAGGACTATTTGTTTGTCTAGATCATAGGCTTCTGGTTCCATTTCTATAAATACTTCAAAACTCAAGACTTAATTCTAAAAATTTTATAAAATTGTAATGCAGAAACATTTGCAAAGATTCAAGAAATATGTTTAAACTCATAAAGTGAATTGTGAACTTTTTAGAGAATTTCAATAATGCAGCTTTCAGGTACCTGCACTTGGAGGAATTTAAACAACTAGCTTTGTCTGCAAACTAAACTTTCTCTAGAAAAGTCAACCCACTCCATTTAGAATTGTTAAACTAAAACTACGAAAACTCTCGTTCTTCCAAATTAATCAATTAAAATTTGAGGCAAATCGGTCAAGGAATTCCAGAGTTAAGATTTGGCATTATATAAATTGATAAGAGGTATGCAATAGGATTTGATGCAACAACTGTTGTTGGACATTTCATTTCGTTTGTTTTTAAAGACTTTTAAGCTGGTTTTGGGACTTTTTAAAGAAAATCTTGAGAAGTTTTAAAAATTTCAAAATTGTTTATTCAAAACATTATCTATTTTTTTGCCCAACATAAAATTTCAACTCTGGGATAAGATATTTGTATGTGCAAAAAATGATCGTTCATTTGGTTCGTTTTAGATGTCAAAATTCAGCAATCTACATGATTTGCTAGATGTATGATCTAAAAAAGGGGTCAGCTGTTTTCTTATATTGCAAAAAGCATTTTCTAATGTTTGTAGAAATTGCTGTAGAATTAAGATTTAAGCCAATATTTGCGCTCCTGGTCGAAGCTGCGCACGAGCGCGCCGCCTAAATAAACTTAAATTTACAATTTTACAAATAAAACATTTAGAATGCATTCTTTACAAGAGCACGTGTCTCCCCCCCCCCACATTCCGCTACATCATCTTAACAAACATATTTTCGTCCTAAATCTTAAATGGACTCCTGACTTATTTATCTATTTCCGATTCACAATTGTATCCGAAACCCGTTTTTAGGTCATGCATAAAAGAGGTATAATTTTTTTTTATCGGAAAATGGTTCATTTTTAACCCTATCTCTGCTGGGGTACTTGAAAACCAGGATATGCTGGGGGGGTAAATTTGACCCCCCCCCTCTAAATCCCATGTTTGATGTCCAAATATGACAAATGATACATCATTGGAAAGCTCTTATGCTCTACTTTTAGAATCTGCAAAAAAAAATAGCAAATTTGCAAAAATTGAAATTTTTATCGCAAAATCCCGTTATATAGTAAAAAAGGTTTGCAAAAAAAAATTTATCCAAAAAATGAAAAATTTTACATTTTTGAAAAGCCCTTGACCATGCCATTTCAAATATGCAAAAAATTTTGTAAAATTTTAAATAACCTAATTTTTAATCAAGAAAACTAAAAATGTGCAAATTTCCTTTGACAGGTTGTTTGCAAAAAATATGCAATTTATTTTCGCAAAACTTGTGCAATTTGTTTCCTTATGTCAAAGGCTTTCCAAAAAGCTAAATCTTATCAAAATCTGACAAGTGGAAGTGGGTCAAAACAAAGATTTAGTTTGTTACAGGAAAAAGCAGTCATTCAGGCAGTGTGCCTGAGGACTCAGGTCGATCATCAGCTAGATGTAATCAAGATCAGAAGAAACAAATTGTTTTTAAAAACTTAACAATCTGATTTCAAAAGTGAAGAATTCTCACAATGTGGATTGTGGAGTTAAATATGTTTTCAGCTCCTTCAATTATTGAGAAGATTCATAAGCAAGTTTATTTTCTTTTCTTTTTATATGGAAACAAAAATTGAAGAACTAAGTCTAATTTTAAGTAAATCTCCATTTACAAAATAAGTTTCATGTCCAATTCACAAAGGGTACCCTTGAAGCCTGTATCTGTAAATAAAAATTAAAAAGTCTTAAATTCTGACAAATTCCTTCATCCCCTCTGAAGCATCAATTCGCAAGTCACTTTGTCGAGAAACCACAATGGAAAAGAAATGTTATTTAGAAAAATAATGATTTCCTTGCTGGGACAAAGAATTAAATGGTACCGTTGTGAACTTGACATGCTGCTTTATAAACAGAGAAACACGTAGGATTACGTCGACGAATTCTTAAACGAACTAACCATGTTATATTTATATAAAAAATGGATAAG
This sequence comes from Eurytemora carolleeae, assembly GCF_000591075.1. Taxonomy (NCBI): domain Eukaryota; kingdom Metazoa; phylum Arthropoda; class Copepoda; order Calanoida; family Temoridae; genus Eurytemora; species Eurytemora carolleeae. Next base: position 21,839 of record NW_019396099.1, on the reverse strand, counting down.
ATTATAATATTTTCATGTTATAAGATTCAGAGATATAAAGTCCAAACTGCGGAAGATTAACCATGTTATATTTATATAAAAATGAATAAAATTATAATATTTTCATGTTATAAGATTCAGAGATGTAAAGTCCTAACTGCAGAAGATTAACCATGTTATATTTATATAAAAATGTTTAAAATTATAATATTTTCATGTTATAAGATTCAGAGATGTAAAATTCTAACTGCGGAAGATTAACCATGAAAAGACAACAAGGATCAAATAAAAATATCAATGAAGTTGGTATTTTCAACTTGGCAACAACTCATTGTTTTGAATTAAAAAAAAACAATTGAAGAAGATAATTCTATGAACTATATAATCCTGTTTACAAGCCAGTGTTTTACTGTTCTATCCCCCGTTAGATTTGTATCAGTGAGAAATATTTATTGGACTTCAGGATAAGTATGAATCCCTTAGTAACAAGCCTATTACAATATGGAGTCCTTAGTAAAACTTTGGAGTCCATAGTAACAATATGAAAGTCTTAATAAACAGCATGGAACTCTTTGCAACAGCATGGAACTCTTTGTAACAGCATGGAACCCTTTGCAACAGAATGAAACTCTTTGCAACAGCATGAAACTTTTTGTAACAGCATGAAACTCTTTGCCACAGCATGGAACTCTTTGTAACAGCATGGAACTCTTTGTAACAGCATGGAACTCTTTGTAACAGCATGGAACTCTTTGTAACAGCATGGAACTCTTTTTAACAGCATGGAACTTTTTGTAACAGCATGGAACTCTTTGCAGCAGTATGAAACTTTTTGTAACAGCATGGAACTTTTTGTAACAGCATGCAATCCTTATCTTTGCATATATCTTTGCAACCTAAAAATAAACCATATAATAATAATATACAACGAAAATATCAAAAAAAAAATTCAGATTTTAAAATATACTGATTATAAATTTTGAGTTTAAGATTAATAATCAGTTTTTTTGTCGGGGACACCAGATGTAACGTACATACATCCTATCACTCCAAATAAATTGGTAATTTTTGTAAGATATTCGGTTTTTAATTATTTCATTGCACAAAAACATTTTGATATAAAACCGACCTTCTGAGTCAACAAAAAGAGGATGAATCACTGGTCGGTTGTTTTGGTAAAAAGGCGGTTAAACAATTATCAATAAACCTAAAACTATTCAGTGATTTTTTAAATTCTTGGAAAAGCATAAAGATAGAATTTTATACATGTTCTGTCATATAGAAATGTGCGTCCATACGCATATTTAATCGCTATTTGTTCATTGTTTGATTTAGGTATAAATTTATTTTAAACTTTAAACTTAGGACACTTCTGTATATTTGATAGATCTAAACATGTTGAACAATAGATACACTTCAAGTCCTAAACCCAAGGGTTTAGATGTGTCTATTATTAAGCAATTTTGCGTGTCCAATCTGTTAAAATTCGCTTTTTCCCATGTTCCGTTACATCGGGTTAACACCACAGGTGATCATGAAGGTATAGAAAGTGGACTGCTATGAATGCAACTAAATCCCAAACCTGGAGTAAGGTTTGAAGGATTAGGTGGTGAGAGGAGATATAGAGGTTTTGTTAAAAGTGGTTCAAAGGTCAGTTCTAACATACCTCAGATACAAACAGACAAATAAAGATATCGGATAAAGGAATAAGATGTGAAAGGAAACATTAATAAATAAAACAATTGAAAATAGATGGCTCCTCTTTATTACCGACAGTGCAAAAAAGAGAGAAAGAAGTATTTTCAAGTGATATTCATTTTATAGAAAGACATGTCAGGTTCACAACGTTTCCCATAAAACCTTTATATGTTGAAGGTTTAATGGAATATCATTATGCTTGGCAGATTCATGCTACATACAGATACAAATACAATACAGGAATTTTCAAAATTTAACACTTTTTAAGATAATTTAAAACGACGATATTGATACTCAGAAAGTGGGTATTATTGTGAACCGGATATGCCTCTCTTTTTTTGCATGAGCGGTCACTATAAAATTACGTTTACAGTCCCTTTAAGTCTTTTCTTAACTTTCATGCTTAGTGGGAACCTCTGTGATAATTTTTTTAAAGCAGAGATTTCAAAGATTTTAAATAAAGAATAATTAATAATTTCTGTTAACGACATTATTTGGAAAAAATGTTGTATATTGTTTGGAACGAATCTAATTAAGTTGCAGAATACACCACTTTTTTTACTCCTTAAACTCCTAGAAAGTCTTTCAAATATGGAAGTTTCCTGAATTTTCTAAAAAGCTGCTTGTAACTCCCTGAACTCCATAAACGTCTTGAAATCTGAAAGTTACCTGAACTCTCTAAACAGGATGACGTCTTCAACTCCCTGAACTTCTATAACGTTTTGAAATCAGGAAGTTTCCTTAACTTCTTAAACAAGCTGACTTCTTGTAACTCCCTGAACTCCATAAACGTTTTGAAATCTGGAAGTTTCCTGAACTCTCTTAACAGGATGACGTCTTCAACTCCCTGAACTTCTAGAACGTCTTGAAATCTGGAAGTTTCCTGAACTCCTTAAACAAGCTGACTACTTCAACTCCTTGAACTCCTAGAACGTCTTGAAATCAGGAAGTTTCTTAAACTCCTTAAATAGATGCTGACTTCTTGTAACTTCCTGAACTCCATAAACGTCTTGAAATCTGGAAGTTTCCTGAACTCCTTAAACAAGCTGACTTCTTCAACTCCCCGAACTCCTAGAAAGTCTTGAAATCAGGAAGTTCCCTGAATTCTCTAAACAAGCTGACTTCTTGTAACTTCCTGAACTCCATAAACGTCTTGAAATCTGGAAGTTTCCTGAACTCCTTAAACAAGCTGACTACTTCAACTCCTTGAACTCCTAGAACGTCTTGAAATCAAGAAGTTTCTTGAACTCCTTAAATAGATGCTGACTTCTTCAACTCCCTGAACTCCAAGAACGTCTTGAAATCAGGAAGTTTCCTGAATTCCTTAAACAGACTGACGTCTTCAACTCCCTGAACTTCTAGAACGTTTTGAAATCTAGACGTTTCCTGAACTCCTAGAAACAAGCGCGCGCTGGCTTATTGTAACTCCCTGAACTCCTTCCACATTCTCTGAACTCTGCAAAGAGTTATGACTTGACTCTCTGTTTTCTTGTGTAGAACTGCTTGGTTAAATTATTATATTAAAGCATGGTTTAAAGGTGTCAACGGTATTATACCGTGAACACACAAACCACAAATACAGCTGGAGCGCAATAAGCAAGAAAATAACTTTTAAAGGGACTGTAAACTTAATTTCAAGTGACCATTCATGCAAAGATGGCAATGCTAGATTCACAACGGTATCCTTAAAGTTTTGTCTGATCGATCATAAATTAGAAATAAATGTTTATATTTTGAAAAACTGATTGTTTCTAATTGTGATTTCTATACAAAAGTGTCTTGCACATGCTGCACTTCTAGGGAGAAATATCTATAGGAATTATCAAAATTAGTCACTTTTAAACCTAGAAAAACGACAATATCTTTAACATTATTTATTGGACAAGGGTTTTAAGGGTACCGTTGTGATTCGGGATTTGTCATATTTACATTTGAAATTAACTGACAGTCTCTTAAAATTGTTTTTGTCCTAACCAACGACAACCTACGAGAATCTAAATCATAATTCAGAAAATAAAGGGATAAATAGGTCACAAAATTAATAATGCACATTAAACAACCAACTATTAAATATTGAAGGATTCAATATCTGTACATATGGATAAAAGAAAGATGAATATCTTGATGAATGAATACAAAAATGATAAAAAACTGATTGGATTAAATAATAATAATAAATATCTGGAAGGATGAATAAAAAATGATAAAAACTAATTGAATTAAATAATAATGAATATCTGGATGAATGAATACAAAAATGATAAAAAAACTGATTGAATTAAATAATAATGAATATCTGGATGAATGATAGATAGATATATCTTCTAAGCCTGTATGATTGTTACATGCTGAAGGTAATAATTTAGCCAGCAAAACAAAAACAATGGAAAAGTGCTACTGCACCATTTTCCTAATTAGAGGAGACGGAAGAAAATTTAACAAGGGTTTTACATGGTAGAGTGGGGGGGAGGGGATGGTTACAGATTCGAAAATTTCATTTTTAAAATCAATGTTTTTACAATAATTATGAAATGTTCAATAATTCTGGAAACTATCCTTGCCTTAGGCCTGCTCTGCCAAACGTCTGGAATGTTTTAAAACTTTTTTTTTGCGAATTTCAAGGTTTCCAGAAAATTCTGAATGTTAAATAATATTCATTGGTTTTCAAAACTAATATTTTAACCGAAGAAGTTAATTGTCCCCCCCCCCCCAGCAGGAATAGGGTTAAATGTTGTTTCGGGTTAAAGTATATACTTGCAGATTAATGCTGCAAAGATGATGAAGGAGAATGTGAGAATTTAACACTTTTTAATATAGGAAAACAACGCTATCTTTTTCATTGTAACTCAGATAGAGGTTTAGAGAGTATCCGTAAAAAACGAAAATGCCATTCTTGAAATGAAAGTTTACTTGAGTAAACGTTAACATGAAAGCCAACAACCTAACCCATTCTAAATTATATACCGAGTAACTAATAAGATTTTGCCACCTAGTCCTGTTGGAAGATCTAATGTGGAGGGGAGGATTGACGAGGATGGGAGGGCAAGGGGGGGGGATGTTTGCAGTGAATATTGAAGGTGTCCCCCCCGTCATCCCTCCCTCTCCCTGTAATAAATATCGGGTAACAAGATATTCTGTAAACCTGCACTACGTTGTACATTATTAACTATTTATGTTTGTAAACTTCTACGTAAAACCCTTTATTCAATTGAACTGCGTTTCAAATAAATACGTAGCAGGATTAGCTTAATCCTGTGATATATAAAATGACGCACATCTTAATAGCGCCTATTTCAACTTTGCTAAAATACCTAATATGATTGCCTTAATCATGTGATATAGATAACGACGTAGGAATTGTAATTAGGTCTATTAGCTTTACCTTGTAACATATAAACCTCAAATACACGAGTTGATATAGAAACTCTGTACTTTTTACTGCGAGAGAGTAATCGTTCCCTGTTCTGCTAAACAGGTTGAGGATCATCCCCTTTGAATTGGGATCGATAGTTGCGAGCTTCCGATTGATATCGATAGCTAACAAATCGCGCCCAGTAGTAGTGGCGTTGATAGATTACGGATCATATTCGTGAGGTTCCCTGTTTTGATAAACAGTAGAGGATCGTCACCTTTCATTTGGGATCGATAATTGCGAGCTTCCGATTGATATCGATAGCTAGCGAGATCGCGCTAGTGGTATCGATGGCGTTGATAGATTACGGATTATATTCGTGAGGTTGACATTAATAGTCTAAAGAATCTGAGTTTTACCTGGATAGATACGTTCCCAGAAACTGTTATGGAGTAGGCATTTACTACAACCCTCCTTCTTCAACCTTTTTACTCCTCTGTCAGCCTCAATTCTCCCTTGATGATAAAGTGCTCAAATTACTCTTCTTCTCCCGCTGGCACTGATTTAAGCGTTCAAATCCCTGGATTTATCTAATATTAGCTCACAGAGCTCAACAATAAATCAGACTTTTTTATTCAATGATAAATGTATTTCTTTATTTCAGTGGTTTATCGGATACCTTGATTAACAGAACAACAACATTATCGGAAATAATTCAAGCGATAAGCAAATAATATGAAGAAAGAAAACAAACCTATATATATCCTTATATATAGATATATATATATGTATAAAGCCAAAATATAGAAATAATTGATGTATACATATAAATGGTAAGTCATAAAGAACACTAACATCGTTTAGAACAAATGTCTCAATAATCTTTTTCATTATTTTTTAACAGTGATCTTGCAGTATTTTGACTGTGATCAAATAAAACAATACTGAGGTTTAGTGCATGGAGAGTAAAAGGTCTAGATGACATACAGGGATTCGAAAATTCAAATCTGTGGCGATTGTTCAGTTCCATTGCTAACTTGATTACAACAAACCATTATGTGTAGGCTGTAAAGTTTTTAAATCTTATTTGGATTAATTTTATCTGAACTTTGTCTAACAGAAATAATTTGTAAAAATATAATTTAATAATTTGATTATAAACTCTAGTTCTCATGATGTGGTTTACACTATTCTGACAAGCTTATATCTGACAAATAAAACTTTGTAGGTGGTTAACCCAGTGTATTCAGACTTGTTCTAGTTTACAGATAAAAAACAGAAGAAGGTATGATATTTAATTTGAAAATTATAGGTTACAATTTTCGACTGGGAAAATCATTTATAATTTGAAAATTATTGAAAGAGAAAACAGAAAAATAATTACAATTATTTACTTTAGTCAGATATATATATATATTGATTTTGTTATTCAATTTATTTATAATTTGAACCATGTAGAAGTTTAGTTTTTAGTACAACACTACTGAGAATTTAAAGGTGCGTCCAGATTGCAAATTTAAAAGAAACGTCAAATAACTTTGGAATTTTTAGCAAACAAGGATGACAGACGACATTTTCGAAACCTTACTGGTTGATAAGCTTTTTTTACAATCTTGTTTTTAAGAAGACATTCTGTATATTAAAACAAATGGTCCATTTATATCGTGGTTATACCGTGGTTTCTCATATTAAAAGGGGCGCACTGAGCAAAACTAAATGTATACATCTAATATCTGATTGTTTCAAGTGAACAGTTAGGTTTCTCAGTCCGGATAAATTTAAATTACTTATTTACCAACGCATTGTAATTGTAAACTTGAAGTGAACGGATTGCTTTGAGGCAATGAAGCGAGTAATTATTCAAAAATCACGAAATCTGAAAATATGTCAGGTTCCAAATGATTGATTTCTACTGACTTGTTTAAAAATAAAGATTGATGTTTTACCGAAGTAATGTATTTGAGGGGAGGGGGAATTAGATATGATTTAAATTCTTACAACCAGAGAATTTTTTTTTTCAATTACGAAGGAATTGAGTCCTTGCCACAAATTCTGTTTTTCTAATCCCTATATCTTTTGAACCCAATGTCGTAAACCTTTGATATTTCAAACTTAAATTATTTGATCTAACAGAAGTCATAGTTTGAAATGTCAAATGTCTACAACATTGGACTGCAAAGATATAGCAATGAGAAAATCAGAGTTTGTAACGAAGACTCAATTCCTTTGTTTTTGAACATGCCTTATAAAAATAAGTGGCTTGATTTCACATTCATAAAATTGAGTCAAACCTTGATTTATTAAAGAGCCTGTGCCAGATTAATAATGGTGTCCTAGAAACCTTGAAGATATTGTTGTTTTACTCTAGGCTTAAAAGTGCTTAATTGTGACTTTGTTTTGCTGCGCTTTAAGTTACCCTGTACACATGACAGTAATCAGCCTTTAAATCGTTATCTAGTTCATTTTTAATCAGAAAAAGCTGTTATGGAAAACGTTGAGAATCGGGCATTGCAATTACGTAATGTTACTTGAAATTACGCGTACACTCCCTTTAAAGATTAAGGCGCGCTCTCTAATCTTTAAAGTTTAAAGACAGAACTTGATAACTCTACTTTGAGAATTTACTAGCTGAAGGGCCCGGCGTTGCGCGTGGAAAAAAATATTGAAAAAAAATATTTCGATTTTTTAGCCTTTAACTTGCGAGCTTCCGATTGATATCGATAGCTAGCAAGATCGCGCTAGTGGTATCGATGGCGTTGATAGATTACGGATTATATTCGTGAGGTTGACATTAATAGTCTAAAGAATCTGAGTTTTACCTGGATTATATATATATATATATATACGAATATCTTGTTTTATTGTATAGATTAAGGGTTTATAAATGAAAATAACGATCTCAAAAGTAAAAACAACAAAGCTCCTAATTGTCTGATTTTTGAATTAACGGAAAAAGCTAGTGGGGTAAATTAAACCTGTATATATATATACATATATATAACTTAAGGCTGAGTTATGAATGGGATGGTATGATGGAATGCAAAATTATAAAAACTGAGAGTTAAGCTTTGTTATGCAAATATATAAACAGTTTAAACCAAAATAGTTTCTTAAATACACCGCTGTATGGGGGTTCTTCAATCAGGGGGAGAAAGATAAGCCACACCTTTGTGGTATCCGAGCCACAAAGTCTTCATTTCTCTTCCAAGCGACCTCCAAATACTGATCCTGGCATTGGCAACTTTTCTATAAAGAATGAAAACCTAAAAACAATTTGTCTCCTCACTTTTAAAAAGTGAGGAATAAACTTAGGAAGCTTATTTTCTGTATTTAGATTTGAGAAAGAAGATTAAATCAAGAATTCAATACTTTAGAAGAAAAAATGCAGCGATAAAGGTTTGGAAATGGCTCGGAAGAGAAACTAATGAAAAGAGGCTCGGATTCAGGTAAGATGTGGCTGGATTTACCCACCCACCAACCCCACTTATGCAGTGCTATCCGGGGGTTCCATGTTTCTACAAAGCAGGAGAAAAAACTGAGCCAAACATCCTCATTCCTCATTTACTTTGTCTTCAGTAAAACCTCTCATCAATTATTTTCAGAAATATACATTTTTTCAAACTGAAAGTGCTGTGCTTTAACTACATAAACCTAAATAAGATTTGTTCTTGACTTTATAGATATTATCTTAACCTTAAAGATTTGTTCTTTACTTAAAACATTTGTTCTTAAAGATTTGCTCTTAACTCTGAAGATTTTTTCTTTACCTTGAAGATTTGTTCTTAGCCTGAAACATTTGTTCTTGACTTTACAGATTTGTTCTTGACTTTACAAATTTTTTCTTGACTTTACAGATTTGTTCTTGACTTTACAGATTTTTTTCTTGACTTTAAGGATTTGTTCTTGACTTTACAGATTTGTTCTTGACTTTACAGATTTCTTCTTGACTTTACAGATTTGTTCTTGACTTTACAGAATTCTTCTTGACTTTACAGAATTCTTCTTGACTTTACAGATTTCTTCTTGACTTTAAGGATTTGTTCTTGACTTTAAGGATTTGTTCTTGACTTTAAGGATTTGTTCTTGACTTTACAGCTTTGTTCTTGACTTACAGATTTGTTCTTGACTTTAAAGATCTGTTCTTGACTTTACAGATTTCTTCTTGACTTTACAGATTTCTTCTTGACTTTACAGATTTCTTCTTGACTTTAAGGATTTGTGTCTCGAATTTAAAGATTTGTGTTTTATTTTAAAGGTTTGTTCTGAACCTTTCAAAAATAAATTTTCGGTTAAGGTTTTAAGAAAAGCAAAAAAAAACTATCATAGATTTGTTAATAATCTTAAAGATTTGTGTTTCGAATTTAAAAGCGTTTCTTTTAAGATTTGTTCCGAAAATTTTAGAAATGAGTTTTTGGTAAAGGTTTGTGTTAAATTTAAATCATTAAAATATGTGTTTAACTTTTGAACATTAAAGAATGGGAAGAAAGTGCGGCTTTATGTGTGCACATAAAGCCGCACTTTCTTCCCATTCTTTAATGTTTTTTATTTTTATTTTTATTTTATTTTTAGAAACCTGCACATAAAGTATATATACTAATTTGTGCAGCTTTCTAAAAATCAACTAATATATGAAATTATCGATGCAAAATGGGTAAACAAAATTATGTGAAGGCAAACTGTATTTGAACATTTTATAACGTAAACTTTTTAACTGAATGGGTATATTGGCACAAACTGTACTGTACTGTGAACCTAACCATGTACAGAACGGAAGTTGGTGTACAGGTAGTTAATGAGAATTCAAGATTTATTAGGTTCGATCACCAATGCTGAGAGCACCTAACCTAACATAATTAGATCAAAAACTAGTAATCCCACGCCCAGTAGTATACAACTATATTTATTTATACATCAGATGGTATTATTTTGTTTAAAAGAAATTGAACAAAGGAAGCTCTGAGAAGATGGATGGGATGTAGGAATTAAGGGGGTCTATGGTGCCGTCTAGAAGGGGAATTAAAGGAAAAAGGTGGGAAGTGGTTTTCATAAAATAGTCAAATTACCTGAATATACAACCTGTGAAAACTAGAGATTACACCAGGCTAGGTGTCCGGAAAACGATATTTCTCATCTAGAATGATAAACCCGGACTCATAAACCCGATATTAAAGTGTAAAAACAGGACAATACGTCTTAGTAACCAGGCTCTATATCATTAACCAATCATAAATCTTTAAACTTCGTTTTCTGTTTTAAATCAAAATCTGATTTATTGTAATTCAACATTTAGATATGCATATTTTAAAAATTACTCATTAAAAACGTTACAAGATTAAATATATGAACATACTGATATTTAAAAAACATAAGAATTGTTAAATTTTAACATCTGGGACTGTAATAGGTTTATTAATTATTAAATTTCGTAACTGTGTAAAATATTTCTCTATTATATAAACGAAAAGAAAACTCTATAATTAATTTCTGTAAACTGTAATCGATTCCAAAGACAACTAAACAAAAGAAAAAATATTCTTTAAATCCAAAAATATATCTTAACCCAATAAAATAATATTTTCAGCAATTGTTTTCTTATTAATTTTAATAAAAACGTGTGCTCAATTTTAGTTAGTACAAAATATTCATTTATCTCATTACCCCTCATACACTCGCATCCCCCTACTTAAAACAGTGCAGTGCTCGGCCCTATATTGTATCACAGATGACTGAAATTCTAAAAATTTGCTCGAGGATAAAATATAATTTTTCTTTTTCTTGTTTAACTTATCTTCTAATTATGTATACTCGTCATTTGAACAATCGTGTCGAGGTAAAACCGAGGAATTCGAATTTACAAAATTTAGCCTTTTCAGTTAGATTAATGTTGTTTCACATTGACTTCCCCTCCCCCCCCCCATGTTTTCCCCCTTTAATCCCTCCCCTCGTTTCCTCTCCATCTGTTTTTACTGGATTCCAATCTGAAAATGCGGGAAGGATATTTTGGTATATTTGGCCGCAAAAATCCAACAATCAACTCCTTTTGTTACATGGAGACAACTAACGAGTAGCTGTTGAACAGGTTTTACCAAACTAACCCAATTTTAACAAATTCGATCAAGCGGATAGTTAATCAAGTAAATTTATTTAGTTAAAAAAAAGGAATTACAGCCAGAATCTAATTTTTCCAGGGAAAAAAATTAAATGGAGATCCCAAACAATCTTGCAACAAATTCTATTATTATATATTCTATTGGAGAAATTCAAAACTTGTTTTTCCTTTAGCACTCAACGGAAAAAAAGATTTGTCATGTAAGAAATCAATCTAACGTAAAAAATTCATTTCATTTTGACGAGTTCTTTTCTTTTAAATGTTTTCTGATTTTTTTCGTCTCAAAAAATCCAGGACTTGTTTGAAGTGAAGCCTGCAGAGAATTGAACTTATTAATCTAACCTTGAAAATTCTCAAGTATTTGCAAGCTTTGTTTTAACTACTAGTCATGTATAACATATCATTCAGAGTATTAACACATACATTTCAAAATTGCACGAATAGGAGACAAAACCCTTACTCCCCCCCCCCCTACTCCCTCCATTACTACTGTTTGTTTCCCAAAAATGTTCATGGCATCGCAATTAATAAATCAAATAAATTTTGACGTCAAGAACGTCATTTAAAGAGGAAAGAAGAGTGGGGGGGGGGGCGGGGAGATATTTAAGGATTAGTTCTGGTTTTGTAGTTTGGTCTGCTGAACAACTGTTCAAATTTTCCGCAAATATATATATTTTTTTTTAGGAACCATGCTTTCAAAGCTAAATGCCGGAATTTTGTCCTGCTTTAGGGTAATAACGATTTCCTAAAGTGTGTTAGATTTTTTTTTCAAAATTTTAATCCTTATTTTACGCTTTTTCAATTGAACATATGTTTTATGAAAATCTAAATCAAAAAGTTTATTGTTTTAAATTTGTTAAACATATAAAATGAAAGTTAAAGGGATAATAGACGAAAGCAACTACCGCACTTCTGATTCAGAAGCAATAAGGAGGAAATCGTCAGAATGAAACAGTTTCCTAGCATTATTGATAAGATTAAGCTTTTAAGGACACCACTGAAAGGTAACTTGAAATTACAAGAACAGTCCCTTTAAACTCAAATTTACAGATTAACAAAAAAAAAATCTAATTCTTAATCCTTTATTTACCTAACAATCTAACTGCATGAAGATTAAAACAATTGAACCTGAATTGATATCAAACATCAATACATTTGAAGAGGGCTTATATATAGATACGTTGTCGAGAGAATTTATCTATTTAATCTTTGTTCAAAAGGGGTGAGGGAGGGAGATGGGAAAGGAGAGGGGGGAGGGAGGAAGATGGGAAAGGAGAGGGGGGGAGGTGAGGGGGTTCTGTCCAATACATTGAAAGGAGTGAATAGTGTGCTATGTTAGGATTTTTTCTCATTGATTCCGAAAAGCTAGCTCTATCACAACAAAAAGAATAGATTGTAATCTGTATCTATCTATCTTTAAACCTCTATCTATCTATCTATCTATCTATCCATCTGAAGCAAGGATTAGTATAGGATTAGATGGATTATATATTGTGCGGGGAGGTGGATGTATTCATTGTTATGCAATCATTCTAAATCCTGATATGTTTATCAATCTATATACTTTTCAATACTATTGGGGGACAGATATATTTGAGGTAACTCTTCCTATTTTTATATAATTTATATATATATATTATGTAATAAATCCAGCACATCTGTACACATTGCATATATATATATATATATATTAACGATAATGGTTCATCTAACTTTAACGTTCATTAGAATAACTATTGCTTCTCTTATACTTAAAACTGGAGATGTTTTAGGGGCAAAGGTTATTTTCGATATAACCAAGTTTCAAATGAATTGATAAATGATATTGAGCTGGTTTCTCACTTTTATGCAAAATTATTTCTAATAAAACATATCTTATCTTGGTTTAATTTTAAACGCCGAGAAATGATTTTGATTTCCATTAAATTCTCCTTTTTCCAATTTTTTATGTCTGACCTCCGTCCATTTAAACATGTGTATCTATTACAAAACATATTGAAAGATGAAACCGATAATATTGATTTAGGTATATCAGACTATCTATCTATCTCTCTATCAGTAAATATTTAGCAAATACCGCATACGGTCGATAACTATTAAAAAAACAAATTGCTCAAATATGTCAGCTGTGATCAGCTTGCTGTTTTCTTAATTCTATTTTAAAGGGAAGCCATTATAAAATAATAATAATGCCTGATGGTGTCAACCTACAAAAAATGTGATTTTATCTATAGCTCTAATAAAAAAAATCAAACCCACCGTGCAAAAATCTATTTGATTTAGACATTTTACCCAAAGTGACGAACACTATTTCAATTTTATACATTTAACCCACAGTGTCCAATACTATTTCAATTTTAGACATTGAACTCACAGCTCAGTGCCAATCACATTTTCAATTTTAGACATTCAACCCAAAGTGACGAACACTATTTCAATTTTAGACATTTAACCCACAGTGTCCAATACTATTTCAATTTTAGACATTGAACCCACAGTGCCAATCACATTTTCAATTTTAGACATTCAACCCACAGTGTCCAATACTATTTCAATTTTAGACATTTAACCCACAGTGCCAACCACTATTTAAATTTTAGACATTCAACCCACAGTGCCAACCACTATTTAAATTTTAGACATTCAACCCACAGTGCCAACCACTATTTAAATTTTAGACATTCAACCAAGAGTGCCAAATGAAAATAGTATGTTTGCTGAGATTGAATCCTTGTCTTAAGTTAAATATTCAAAACCAATATTGATACCAATCCTACATATTCCATATTCAACGCAAATATGAATATATATAATATATACAGTAACAATATATACAATATGTGTGCACTGTAAACTCTGTATATCTACACTATGAAGACATGTAAATAAATAGAGAAGTTCTCGCTGATAATTAAAATATTAAAATTTAAATATCTTTCACTTAAACAGTTAAAACATGATTTAAACTAATAGAGATATATTTGACGAACATAGTTAGATATTTACAAAGATATATGATTAATGACTTTTAAACTGAATGTATAAAAAGTTGGGCGGCGTACACCGCGTCAATATCACTGTGAAACAAGCATTTAACGATGTGATACATCGTGAGGGGTTTTATAATCGCTTTCAAAGGATGAATTCGAAGTGTCAATATGCTTTAAGTTTAATGGTTCGTAGTATGATGGTTTGAGTATGTTCACGGATGGTTTTAGAATAGTATTTGACGCATAATGGTTGGATCCGCTGTACTGGTACTGCTGCTGCTGTTGTTGTTGCTGGTGAACAGAGGGGATTGCGTAGTCGTACGCACTCTGTAGCAGACGATTTTGAGATCGGAATGATGTTGTTGGACTGTGTTCATCCCAACGACGATCCCAACTTACGTTCCGTCCGTATTCCGAGCAGGTTGGCGGAATATGACGATTTCGCATTTTCTTGGTTTTATAGCAGAGCAGAGCTGCAGCCATTACAATGGTGAGAGTGACTACAATAACTATAGCCATCGCAATAGCCCATATTTTGATTGGTATTTCTTCCGTATTGTTTACTAAGACGACCTCGTGGGTTTTATAACGGAGTTGGCGGGGAGCACTGTAGCTCCCAGTAATATCTCCGTACACACCGGCCACACGTACACTGTACACTAGACTGGGGTCCAGGCTGTGCAGTTTTACTTGGGAAACATCGTCTTCAACAGTTATGTTCGTTACCTCCTCAGTATTAGCGGTTAGACGTACAGTGTACGCTGTAACATCTTTCAAAGGTAACCAGTGTACCAACCCTGTAACCGAGTCCAGCATAAAGCTTTCGGAAATCTCGGGGATTTCTGGAACTACTTTCCGTTCGATCACTACTGCTCGTCGCGCTACCTTCACACTGATCGGAGAATCGCGGCGGGTTGTGTCGGCGTTGCTCGCCAAGCAAACATAACTTCCGGTATCCTCTACGCCTGCCTCGGCGATTAGAAGATCGCCGCTTTCTTCAATGACAAAATAATCGTCAGAGACTAAAGTCATACCGTCCTTCTCCCAGTATATCTTAGGAGGAGGACTACCCTCGGGTGGACTACAGGATATGCGCAAAATATCTCCCTCTCTTGATATAATACTACGCGACACTTCTCCGAACTTACTTTTCAAATCTGAAAAAAATATGTTGATTTACGAGTAATTTTAGCAAAAAAGTAAATTGTGTGAATACAAGAGTAAATTACACGTATTTCAAATAAATGAGAAAATTATGATAATCATCTGCTAGAACGGGGTGAAAATATTAGGTTATTTTGAATAATTTTCATATTTATTAAATGCAGTGAAGAAGGTATGAAACGGTTATCAGTATAATCTTACATGTAACTTCTAGTCTAGATCTCCTACTGTCTACCCATCCATCCCTGTTCTCAGCTCTACAGTGATACATACCACTATCCCGGGCCTAAATAATTGTAATTATCAATATTTAATTGTGGTTATTCAACGAAAGAGTTAAAAAACTATTCACAATATAGGACACTTTTAAAGTTTTGTCTTTTCAATAATCAAATATCGGCTTTAAACATTTTAAATATAAAACAAAGATATCTCCATCATTGTGTGCTTGTATTAATTTGTGCTCTTGTTTAGTATTCAATATTGATGAAGCTCTGCTCTATTCAAATATATGGAGATAATAATGATAATGAGAACAATAAAAATTAAGATAAAATAGATAATACTACTACTACTAATGTACCTTTAGGTTCTCTACTGTTCTGAGAAAGAAGAGTGCTCCTCCTGGTAGAAGAACAACATGATCTCCTCCATCCTCAAGGTTCAACAGTACTCCGTCCTTATACCAGGATATCAGGGGCTCCGGGTCCCCCCGGGCACCACAGCTAAGGGTAGCAGGAGCACCCCTGCTTACAGTTTGGTCACTAGGGCTCTCTGTGATTACTGGCGGAGACCCTAAAAATAAAACGCTGTTTATTTTTGTTTAATTATCAGACTCGGTTCTGATTCTAACTTTATTTTGTAAAAAGTAACCCAAGCGGTAAGTTTTCTACAGTTGAACTAGTATTTTATTCATAAAACATAATGTTAGAAAAGGGTTCTTGCCAGTAAAAATATGTTTAATTGTATGCGTGCACAGTTTTCCTGAGGATACACCCAGATACTGGTAGGAGTAGGGTGGACAGGAGCAGGGGGAGGGAGTACAGGCAGGTGGTGAAGTGAAACAGGGAGTAGTAGAAATATGACAAGGAGTAGGAGAGGAGTAACAAGGAAATTATTAAGCCAGAAACAGGAAAAGCTTAAGATAACAGAAAAGGATTAAGCCCTTAAAAGGACAGGATTAAGCCCGAAACAGGACAGAAGTAAGCTCGAAACAGGACGGGCTCAAGCCCGAAACTCGGAAACAGGACAGGATTAAGCTCGAACCAAGACAGGATTAAGCTTGAACCAGCCAGGACAGAATAGTCTCACAATTGTAGAATGAAATAAAATGCAAGAAAAGCCTTAAAACTATAGTCAGTATCAGTATACCCTGCTTGTTGAAAACGGTTAGAACGGATTGATAGAAACAATTGGATTTGACTGAAATATATCCGATATAACTTTTTTATGTTGACTAGATTCCAGATTGAGCAAGACATAAAAAAAGAAGGGAGAAGGATATTAAAAAGAAAGGGGGATAATCAAAACCGTTGAATCAGAGAGAAATAAAACAGAAAAAGAGCAAAAGTTTGAAGAGAAATTAAAACAAGATTTCTGGCAGAAAAATTAATCAATGTTGACATCTGAATAACCAAACACAGACTGAAAATTAATTGATGAAAAGGTTTGATAATTGGAAGCTAAAAAAGGAAAAAGAAGAAATTAAGAAAAATATTTTAGTGTAGAAGTAAAAAAAGAAGTTTCAATGATACAAAGTAGAAAGAGAAACGGGATACAACATGAAAGGATTTCTGACTAAAAATGATTTATATTCTGCAAGTGGATTTGATAGAAATATAAAATGAATATTGAATGATAGACTTCAAAAGAGAACTGATTCTGCCAAATTTCAAAATTATGGAGCTGCCAAAATAATATTCTTCTTTTCAAAACCATGAATCCTTGTAGTTCACATGAGAATCAATTTGTAAAACCAATATATAGAATTGATTTGTAATATCATGTAGCAAGTAAACACTAAACTTTTCCTATTGTTCTAAACCATATAAAAAGGGTAAACGCAATACAATACTGTAATTTGCAATACTCGGACTAGAAACCTTTAAAACAAAGATTTAAAGGAAACAGAAAACTAATGATTAATAAACTCACCTAAAACTGAAAAGGGAAGAAGAAGCAAACTATAAATAATCCGTTTCATTTTAACTTTATTAATATTAAATAGTTCAGCATATATTCATGCTACTTTGTTTCAGGGCATTCGTTCACACTCCTACTCTCAGTGCATGCGCTTCAAGACTGAGTCTTACCGCTGGCTAGTTACTGCGCGCACATACTAAACCGGGGGGTTGGATCTGCTTTCTACATTGTAAACTAATAAAACTGTGCATTGAACAATAATAATATACTTTATTAAGATCAATACAAGATTCCCGCAATTTTAAACATTTTTATGAGGTTTTTGACCAGGCAAGTCGAGGTTGCGTTATTTTTTATCCTATATGTGTATGTAAACCAAAAGATAAACATTAAACATATATTTATGGCCGGTTAGTAACATTTTTAATATGCTTTGAATTAGCCGATTCTTTTACCAATTGAAGTCCCCCAAACTCAAACCCCCTTTAACATTTCACGAAATCATGATAAAACTGGAATAAAATATTTATTATTTTATTATTTTTTTTATTGACGAAAAGTTTTTTATTGGAGTTACATGTCAAATTATGTTGTTCGGCAGTTTTTCTTTTTATTGTTTTATGATAATAAATTTTCAATAAAATATTTGAGTAGTGGAGTAAGCATGCAGAACATATGGAGAGTTGACTTAATTAGCCTGGTTTATTATAGAATTGTTACAAAAACTTCAACAATCGTTTCATCTTTTTACCAAACCAACGGAAATGCAGCTGTTCTGGTTCTACTCTACTCTTTCATACTAATGCAGTTGGAAATAGGTTTATAAAAAAGTAAAATTAATGCAAACTAGAAAAAAGTGGGTTCAGTGTATGAAATGTAAAAAACGAACAGCTTTCAGAGACCTGACTTCTTTGATCCGAGGGAATAAAATAAGTGAGTGTGGGGGGGGGGAGGATAACTTAAAAACTTCAAAATTTTATGCAAGATACTAATCATAATAATGCATTTCCGTCTCTTCCTAAAAAGGAAAACATTTATCTATATTTGTTAAGTTTGCGTTTATAAAATTATCAATTATCATTTCATATATTATCCATTATCCAAAAATACATTTCTGTTGTGAAGAAATAAATATAGTCTTTTAGAAGATTTTCACAATTGAATTTAGACATTTTACGATACAGTCAATCGAGACTAAACAAATCGTTCTAACGTTTCCAACATATATATATATATAATCATATGCTCAAAAACAATTTATGCAAAACTTTTGACTTAATTGAGTAAAAATTTATTTTATATTAATATCAAACGAAAAAGAACATTTTAGAAAATATATCTTTTGTTTTTCTTTCGTGTTACAAAGTGTAACTTTTAAAATAAACTGCCGTCACAAAACCAAAATTTTAACATGATATTTCCCCAGGATCGATTATATTTGGTTAAAAGATTGGTACAGTTTTCGTGCTTTAACAGACTACATTCAAAATTTGGAAAATTCGATGCTATGAAATAAAGATGCAAACTGTTAAATAATACATTAAAGTAGACAGTTAAGAAACAAAGTAATCTTCATATGCTCTTGTCATAACATCACAATTGAACTATACAGAAATGATTACCTACAATTACAAAGAATGAGACCGCGTAAAGACAATATAAAACTCTTAAAATATAACGATTTCAAAGTTATATTAAGTTGTCCGTATTGAGTATACTCTTTAAATGGATTATATAATGAGTTGGCAAAGAAAGAATCAAGTTTACTGTTGAACCATGAATACAAGAAAGCAGACAGTATAAATTCCGTACAGTCATCTCTGAAAGAATGTTAGCACCCTGTATACCTGCAGTGTATATATAGTGAAGTATATCTATACTTTGCTTGTCATGGTGTCTGTTTGTATGTTTGTGTCCAATAAACGTGAAAACGGATGAACTGATCAGGACCAAATTTTTTGTAAGACCTCGCTTGACCCCAAGGATGGTTTATGGATGATAAAATTTTCAAAATTTGCCTCAAACAAAATTCGTTTTGAATTTTTTGAAAATCCACGATTTTTTATTATATTATCCGCACAATTTTAGTTTTGTCTTTGTTTTACATTGTATAGAAAGAGAACATGTTCACAATTGAAATAGAAGATGGGCGCGAAGCACCGTAAAAGCCTAGTTTATGTTTATTGTATTGGTAACAACTCAGTGACATAGAAATATATAAATATATACATGATACATATATCTCTATGTAGTTGTGAATATATATATATATTGTAACATCTCGGTGACACTGAAACCAGAGATATAAATTTCAAGACGAGCACGATACAATAGTTATAGAACAATTCTTTTATATGTTATACATAACTCATCTTGAAATACAGGGTTGCCCACAAGGAATTAAACTCTGATGAGAACCTCCAATAAAAACCATCATATTGCAGTGTTTATAAAGGAATTGAGTCTTTGGCAGAAACTTAAATGTTCTAATACAAACTTAGATTAGTTAATCTAACATGATATGATTTGAAATTTCTTTAAAGGTATATGACATTGGGTTGCAAATATATAGGAATTAGAGTTTGTAACAAAGACTCATATCAGTTTCTTGGGCTAATATAGTAAAAATATAATTTAAATATTATGCTCTCCCATATTCCTGATGCAGTAGAGGTTTGGTGAGTAGCTTAGTGCGTTGTTTTAACAGGGGCCATGCCGGGGGGGGGGGGGGGTTTAAGGATTAATTCCCCCCCCCCTTTAGTTATTAGCTCAATTTGCTACATATTCTTTCTCCTTTCTCCTCCATAAACACAGCATTATTCATAAATGTCACTAGAATCGGAGAATGGTGCAGTAGTTCCCTGTCTGAAAACTAGAATCGGAGAATGGTGCAGTAGTTCCCTGTCTGAAAACTGTGTAAATTTTGTATTTTCTATCTCATATCAGGGTTGCAGTTCATGTTTGCAAAGTGAATAACATACATTACGAAATCATCATGAATTATATGTTTTATCTCTATACCCATTTTCCAGAAGTTGAAATATCATATTTATCTAGTTCAATTTACACCTGGAGTTTTATAAGCAATAGGGTTTACCGTTGGTTCCGTTTTATTTTCATTCGGATTCTCTCTCAGACCATTCTTATCGGTATCATGTTCATGTCTCTGTAGCGGGGTTTCCAAAAAGAATTATAAATCCGTTTACCAAAGGGTTGATAAATCCTATACCAGTATATTTAATTTCAAACTGTTATTATTCACTAACTACTGAAAGAATTCCACCATACTTATAATCGACGGAAGGAAAAAATTCAAGTTTAAAGAAAAATGTAAAATCTTTCTCTGAAAACGTCAAAATTCAGGCGGTATTTCTCTCATCGGAAAGAAAACTGTTATCTCGTTATAATTTCCATTTAAACCTTCTTTCTTTTATTAAAGCATTCATAAGGAAGCTTTAAATCTTCTGAATGTTGCTATTCTTGTGATCAAGCATAGATTTCCATCTTATGCAGACCTTGGATTAACTTAATTTTTTTCATCCCGTCGTAGTCTTACCCTGCAGGGATAACTTAAATTGAGGGATCAATGATTTATCCTCAATTGGGGGGACCATCATTAAATATCGAGATCGAGCTAAAATCATAATTTAATACTAAGCACAGAGGGGTAAACAGTGAGAGAGGTATTATAATGATATAAACCTGGGTAGTACCGGCCTACTCAAGATAGTTATTGTTATTAACGATAATTCACACAAAAATCCGAGATAGACATAAAAAATTAAACATGGACGACAAACATTAAATACAATTCATCCCGAGAATATAACGAAAAGGATTTCTTTATAACTTATTTTTCCTTAAATTAGTTACAATAAAGAAAGCCTAGATTAATTCTACAGTTTTTTGGTCATCACTGTATTTCAGGAAATGAGTTGAAGAAAAGATTGTAAGCCTAGTTGGCAAGCTTGATATTATTCAAGAAGGTGTTTGTATATGCATACATGCACTCAGTTCTTCAGAACTTAGACCCAAATCATTGGAAATTATACCTTAGTTCAGACCAGTCTTCAATTCAAAGGAAAATTTCAAATGAATATTCAAGCGAGGTTTGGAATTGGATGAAGAAAGGGGGGGGGAGGTAAAATGCAATCAGAGGATGGAATGATAAGGGAATGATTCAAACATATAAAAGTGTACGAGGTAAAATAAAAAATGACTGTTTTTCGGGGCTTTTGGACCTGAGTATATTACACTTTTTGAAAAGAAAAACAAAACTGGGTTCTAAAATAAAAAAGAAAAGTGAAAAAGAACAACAACAAAAAAAACTATACACTACAACTTTTTATCATATTTTGGCCTTTCTGGGCCACCCTTTGATGTAGAATTTGAATAGAATTTTTTT
>NW_019396098.1:516598-517404 GCF_000591075.1 Eurytemora carolleeae | reverse complement strand
TCTATAATATTCTGAAGAGAGATCTGTGAGGGTCAAAATATTAAAAACTCGATGAAAAAATTCCATTCTCTTAATTAACTTTTTTTCTTTTCAAACAAAAATTCATAAATAAATTTGAAAAATTTGAGAGGATTTCATAAAAAATAATTTTAAAGATCATTCAATTTATAAAAGAAAAATATCCAATTTTCAATTATTTATTTTTTGTTCTCATTAACTCTTGAAGAATAAGAAATGATTTTTATTCTTGTACTTAATAATACAAAAACATTGCTGAGATAATGCCGAGTGCATACATTTAGGAAAATTAAAGGGACTGTAAACGTAATTTCAAATGACTCTTCGTATAAGGTGTAGCATGGCCGATTCACAATGGTACCTTTAAATTTGAGGTAAAAGGAAGATATCGTCGTTTTCCTTTCTTATACGTGTTGAATTCTGAAGTCTAAAATCCGCAAGCCAGTCTAAAAATAAAGGGTTGAAATAACATCTACATTCTCTTTAACAGCACTTTACTCTAATTGAATGTATAGTTTTAGGAACAAAACTACCGTGCTCATTGTTTCTTACATGTTTCAAGCATAGATAGACCAAATAAATCTAGACAAATTGTATTAAAATAAATCTAGACAAATTGTAATAAAATAAATCTAGACAAATTGTAATAAAATAAATCTAAATAAATTGTAACAAAATAAATCTAGACAAATTGTAATAAAATAAATCTAAATAAATTGTAACAAAATAAATCTAGACAAATTGTAATAAAATAAATCTAGACAAATTGTAACAAAATAAATCTAGAC
>NW_019396098.1:512571-515656 GCF_000591075.1 Eurytemora carolleeae | reverse complement strand
CTCACTAAACTAGCTTGTAAACCCAGCTTTCCCTGCTCACTTAACTAGCTTGTAAACCCAGCTTTGCCTACTCACTAAACTAGCTTGTAAACCCAGCTTTACCTGCTCACTAAACTAGATTGTAAACCCAGCTTTGCCTGCTCACTTAACTAGCTTGTAAACCCAGCTTTACCTGCTCACTAAACTAGATTGTAAACCCAGCTTTGCCTGCTCACTAAACTTTACCTTTACAAGTTTTACCTTGATTCTTTTATCCATGCTAAGCACATTCCCGTAGTTCTACCGAGTTCCTGATATAAAATTTGAGAACATTCCTGTAGTTCTACCGAGTTCCTGATACAAACCTTTGATATTTAAAGCTATTTAATTATACTGAATATAATAGTAAATGTTTGGAAATATAAAAGGTGTTCACCACCAGGTTACAAAGATTTAGGGATAAAAAAATAAAAAAATCTCCTTATCATATAATAACATAAATATATTTGTACATTGTATAATATCTTATCTATTCCACAAATGTTTTTATCTAAATATTCTCTCATTTATTTCTGCTTTCCATTCATCCCAATATACGTTATATTCATGGTTTAATCAGTGTTTTCAACCTGGGATGACTTAGCCTGATATAAACTACCTTGCCTTCGGCTTGTATACGGAGAGTCACAATGTAATGTGAAATTTTGTTGAATAAAAATAGTTTGTGTAAAGTTTTTTTATTTGGGACATCCTGCTTTGTTAAAGTTTATCCTTTATTTTTGGGACACCCTAGGTGTTATCGTTAATCCATTATTTTTTGCACACCCTGTATGTGAATGTGTGACACTGTAAAGTTTCTTTACTGGATGATTTTACATATATTAAAGAATATTTAGGATATTTCAACCTTTTATCCTGGTTCAACATCTTCAAATCAGTTTCATCTTGGAATATTTAACATGGGTTTACAAATTCCACCACACCAAGGATACATATATTTTCCCTTTTCACCAGGGACAGATATTTTCTCCTTTTTATCAGGGATGTATATCCTGTCCTTTCTTACCAGGGATATAGATCCCCTTCTTTCTTACCAGGGATATATATTCCCTCCTTTCTTACCAGGGATATATATCCTATTCTTTTTTTACCAGGGATATATGTCCCCTTCCTTTTCAGCAGGGATATATATCCCCTCCTTTCTTACCAGGGATATATATCCCCTCCTTTCTTACCAGGGATATATGTCCCATTCCTTTTCACCATGGATATATATCCCTTCCTTTTCACCAGGGATATATATCCATTCCTGTTCACCATGGATATATATCCCTTCCTTTTCACCAGGGATATATATCCATTCCTGTTCACCATGGATATATATCCCTTCCTTTTCACCAGGGATATATATCCATTCCTGTTCACCATGGATATATATCCCTTCCTTTTCACCAGGGATATATATCCATTCCTGTTCACCATGGATATATATCCCTTCCTTTTCACCAGGGATATATATCCCTTCCTTTTCACCAGGGATTTCACCAATATATATATATATATATATATATCTTTATATATATATATATATATATTATATATCCCCTTTTCATCAGTGAAATATAAAACTTTGATATGATTTGAATTTCAGGGGCAAAGTCCCTGCACACCCTTTTTTAGATATATTATATTATATAGAACAAAAAGCCTTCATAATTTTAGGCCCCCAAAAGAGGGGCAACATCCCCCCTTGGCCCCCTTAAAGTTTAGTACGGAGAAAAGTCCCCCCTCCCTGGTTAAGAATTTAGCTCCCTGGAGGGGGTTAAGAGCAAAGTTCAACTTTGAACAATTTAGATCTCTATTCACACCTTTCTTCTCTAGCTCTCTATAGATCTTTATACCAGGAGATATTCTGTATAAGATAACTAGAGACCGAAACTTTTATACTTTAAATCTGTGGTTTTTTTTTGCTGAGATTATTTCTATCCTCCTTCACTATTTAACCTTAGACGCCCGTGATCTAAAGGTTGCACCCTCTCACGCACAAATCTCTGTGAATTTTGCAAAAAAAATGTGTAACCTTAGACGCACAGTGATCTTAATGTTGCACCCTCTCACGCACAAATCTCTGCAAAAAACTGTTTAGAAAACACAGCTAAAAGCAAGTGCTTTATATTCCTAAAATGTATATTTCTAAATGACATCAACAAGTATGAATAAGTTAGTTAGGTAAAATCAAAGGCCAAGGCGTTGCGACACTATAAAGTCAACCCAGTCATGAAAATTGCTACAATTTTCATGAATGTCTAACTATTTCTTGGTTGATTTACAGGACATATTTTTTGTACGCTATTAAGCTTAAATCCATCAATTCAAAATATTATAAACGTTATTTCGAGTTCAGTCACTATCTCCTCAATCACAAAATAATCCCTCTGGTATTTATTTTTCTATTTATTAAATAGGTATAAATTTGCTATTTATTGAGCTAAATATATGTTTGCTAATTATTGAGCTAGGTATAGGTTTCCTATTTACTAAGCTAGGTCTAGGTTTGATATTTATTAAGCTAGGTCTATGTTTGTTATTTACTGAGCTAGGTATAGGTTTGCTATTTATTAAGCTAGGTCTAGGTTTGCTATTTACTAAGCTAGGTCTATGTTTGATATTTATTAAGCTAGGTCTAGGTTTGATATTTATTAAGCTAGATCTAGATTTGATATTTACTAAGCTAGGTCTAGGTTTGATACTTATAAAGCTAGGTCTAGATTTGACATTTACTAAGCTAGGTCTAGGTTTGATATTTATCAAGCTACGTGTTTGATATTTACTAAGCCAGGTCTAGGTTTGATATTTATTAAGTTAGGTGTTTGACATTTACTAAGCTAGGTCTAGGTTTGATATTTATTAAGCTAGGTGTTTGACATTTACTAAGCTAGGTCTAGGTTTGATATTTACTAAGCTAGGTCTAGGTTTGATATTTATTAAGCTAGGTCTAGGATTTATATTTATTAAGCTAGGTCTAGGTTTGATATTTACTAAGCTAGGTCTATGTTTGATATTTACTAAGCTAGGTCTAGGTTTGATATTTACTAAGCTAGGTCTA
>NW_019396098.1:422254-512504 GCF_000591075.1 Eurytemora carolleeae | reverse complement strand
CAACAGGACCCCCCCCCCCCCTTGGATCTACTAGCCATTGAGGCGGCGTTGAATGAATCTTTTGAAAAATCAGGGAACTAAGGAGACACCTTTAAAATATTGTTTTAAAAATCTATCAATGTCAGCTCACAGCCTCACATAGATCCAGAGAGCTCCTGTATGTCGAGTCCATTAGCGCCTGATCCAATCGAATTCAGTCATGTGTTTGTTGTCTATTCTGAACCAATAGAAATAGTATGGCCGTAACATCTATCTTTCTATCTATTTCATTATCCAATCAGAGTTTTGAATCCTTCAATCATCGCTATCAGTAAATGGACATATTTACTTCTACGTGAAATAATGATTACCAAAGTGATGATAGATTATTAGATCAAGAACATTGCACACGTTGGATTACTGTGAGTTGGGATAAATCTGAGAAAACTGAAACCATTCGAAGGGACTGTGAGCGTAATTTCAAGTTACCCTCTAGAGGCCTGATTCACAAAAGGATATTATCGTTATTTAGGTGTAAAAGTATAATTCCTATATGTTTTGCGTAGAAATAACAATTTAAAGAAAATAGTTTTCCAAATTATAAATAATAATGTCTGTAACTGGATCAGATCAAGGGTACTGTTGTGAATTATGAACAATAATGTCTGTAACTGGATCAGATCAAGGGTACCGTTGTGAATTGCATGGAGGGTCACATTGAAATTACGCTTACAGTCCCTTTAAAAAAATAGTATTTTTCATGAATTATTGATATAAACTTATTAAAAAAATACCTCTCAAGATAAAAAAGTTAATTATAGATTATTCTAAGTACTTAATAATTGACGAAACATCTAAATATTTATAATTTTCTCTTTAAATTACTAATAACTAGTTGACTATATTTATATATCTTGTATAGTCGCATAGAAAAGGGTTATTTCTTTATTAAATGAGAAATGCAAAAATAAAAATAAAAAATAATTTAGCATCTTTAAAAAGACTGTCGACTCAATTTCAAAAGATCCTGCATATAAAGAGTTGCATATTCGATTCACAATGGTACTCTTCAAATCATTATCGGGGCAACAATGAGGAAGATATTGTCTTTTAAACTCTGTCTAAGTTGCATAAAAAATCTACTTGAACCGCTTTTATAAATATAAAGAAACTATTATTTGTAATTATCAATTTTAAGATAGAAAAACGAGGATATCTTCATAAAATTTAGAAGGTTTAAAGGATATTACAGTGAATCTTAAATTTGAGGGTCACTTGAAATGTCGTCAACAGCCCATTTAAGGTCGCAGATAGGGGCAATATTTGAAATGGGTGTGGGACCTCACCCCCCCCCCTCCCCCCAGCTCCAGACATTGATAGGAGAAATGGGGTCTCCACAATGTCTGGGAGTATGAGACGTAAATTAGAGTTTAATAAAATAAATGAAATAAAGTTTTAAAAAAGACATGAGAGCTGGAAACTTATGATCAAATGAGCTGATTTGAGTGATCAAACCTCCGAACGCTTCAACAAGGAGATTAAAGAATTTGAGTTAAACGCATTTAAATAAATTCACATTAGCTCTGTCAGTTTAAAAGTGTAAATTTCTTTCATATAATATATATATATATTTTTAGATAGATTAAATTGATGTTTGATGTTTGTATCTATTTTGTGAACTGACCTACTAGGATGAGTTTATCCATGTATGCCTGTCCTTGAACCCTCCTCCTCCCAGCCTTTAT
This sequence comes from Eurytemora carolleeae, assembly GCF_000591075.1. Classification (NCBI taxonomy): domain Eukaryota; kingdom Metazoa; phylum Arthropoda; class Copepoda; order Calanoida; family Temoridae; genus Eurytemora; species Eurytemora carolleeae. Next base: position 510,780 of record NW_019396098.1, on the reverse strand, counting down.
CCTTTAATCCGATCAAATAAATCTAAACAGCCTGAGATTCAAGTAAACCTAGTTCAGGTTTATATCCCTAGGTTACATGCTCTGTACTCTCAGCCCTACCCTGAGCAGAAACTGATCAAATCTTAATCAAATCGATTCAATGATTTAACCGTCCCCGAGCCCAGAGCAGAAAGATGCTAAGTCACCAATTTATTTATTTAAAACTGTCAAGGTTTGATCTTTATCCATCCTTATGATGTATCCAGGGTATTTATAGAGCATGGGAGAATAGACGAACAAGTATCAGTGGACCTAAACGTCGGAACTACCGAAAAGTTAGATGTAGTTAAGCTAGGTACGGCTGACTGGAATAATTATGAAGTGTGTCCGAACTTGGATTAGTAGTTAAATGTTGGATCAGGGTTCCTATAAGACCAGGTTGGGTAGAATCAGGGTTCCTTTTTGTTCAGGTTGGGTTAAATCAGGGTTCTTGTTAGACCCGGTTGGGTTGAATCAGGGTTCATATTAGACCCGGTTGGGTTGGATCAGGGTTCTTATTAGACCCGGTTGGGTTGGATCAAAGTTTCTACCAGACAAGATTGGGTTAGATCAGGGTTTCTATAAGACCAGGTTGGCTTGGATCAGGGCTTATTTTAGACCAGGTTGGGTTTGATATGGGTTCCTATTAGACCAGGTTGGGTTGAATCAGGATTCATATTTAACTAGGTTGGGTTGGATAAGGAATCCTATTAGACCAGGTTGGGTTTGATCAGGGTTTCTATTAAACCAGTTTCAGGGTTCCTACTATACCAGGTTGGGTTGGATCAGGGGGGCTAATAGACAAGGTTGGGTTGGTTCAGGGGTTCAGGGTTCCTACTAGACCAGATTGGGTTGGATCAGTGGGGCTAATAGACCAGGTTGGGTTTGGATCAGGGGGGGCTATTAGACCAGGTTGGGTTGGTTCAGGGGTTCAGGGTTCCGCTTAGACCAGGTTGGTTTGGATCAGGATTTAATGGTCTAATCTCTAGGTATGGTCTAGAACTGCAACCAATGTTTGTTGTTAATGATTCTATGTTTCATGGAGCTGAAGCAAGCCTTAATCCAAGCTTTCATAAAACCAAATCTATTGATTCGGTTCGTTCAAGCAAACACTCGGAGAGAAGCATACAATCCCACTGGGTTACTGCAACCAGTAGATAGATAGAGAAATAGATTGATAGATAGATAGATATTTGGATAGATAGTTTGATAGATTTGCAGTGCTTAAGATTTGCAAACAGCAATATATGGAGTAATGCAATAATCCAACTATATTAAATTTGTCATAAATGCATGGTTACAACTTACACACCGTTATCAAAAAAACGATACTTAAACTATACTTATAATGTAGAATAAAAATAAATTTAATGGCTTTGCGTGCTTCCGTTTTCACATATTAAACTAAAAATAAAAAGTATTTTCAAAACTATTAAGTTGTCACCTATCTCAGAAACCATTTGATTTGTTTTTGGTTCATTTTGTGCAGATCTACTAGTTCGACTTTGCGACCGCGATATTTTACACTCACAAGTAAGGAAAGCTCTCTAAGGATTGTACCTACTTATCTCTATGTAAAGTATCTACTCTAAGGACTGTAGTTTGGTTGGGTTCACAATATATATATTTACTACCCCGGCTCCACAAACCGGGATATAAAGCCGGGATATAAAACTAGTTTTAAAAGAAAATATTGGTGGGAGTTGATGGTGTTTAGTTAGCTGGAACTCAACTTTAAAGTGTTTAAACATGAATTCAAGTTTAAATGGAACCTATTCAATTCACCATATGATAGAGAAGTAAGTATAATTTAATCCATACTCAATATGTACAGTATACTCAATATGTACAGTATACCCAATATGTACAGTATACCCAATATGTACAGTATACTATACTTTACGGTACATTGTATGGGTTAAATAGATTTAATAAGTCAAGTGATAAAAAATGTAATCAAATATTTAAATACTACTACTCCTTGAAAATGGTTTTGCGCATTTTGTAGTTTCTTTTAAATTTGTTTAATTCACATAATGCTTAAAAAGGGAACATGATATTATATCTTTAAAGCATAATATATCTTTGCCTGAAATCAAGGTGGCAAGTCATCAAGTGATTATTAAGATGTCTTGATGCTTAAAAATAGCAATTTTCCCCTCTATACTTCATCTTTTGTTCTTGATAACGTGTTAGAAAAAGCTTGAAATTGTTTATAATGAACCCACTGCATGAAACACCAAGCAGGGAAATGCTTTTTTCACAAATGAGATTTTAGTTTAAACAGTGATTTTGCAGCATTTTAAACTTCATGCTTAAACGATTGTTTCACGTCTTTATCAACTAAAAAGGGGTGAGCGAGGAGAAAAGAATTAATTTGCTTTATACAATTTGGTATTTAAATTTTGTAAATTTTCGCTTCAGATTTAGCTTAAATACGTGCGGTTTAAGGAAATATTATTAGAATTTATGTTTGCATTTATAAATAATGTGGCAAGTTTAGGAAAGCAATGCATTGAACCCCCCCCCCTTCCCCCTTAGTAAACCTGGCGTCTTTAAGGTGAACTAAACGAAGGGAATTTACAATGAAACAATGGGATGCGAGCCGCCAACTTTGGAGCAATAGGAAAGCAGAATATAATCTTGACCAATAGGAACTCATGAGACAATATATTCATTGCACCCTTCAACTATTTGCATTTTCTTACAGATGTAATTACAATTGCTTTTATAGATCTTTTGAATTAAATTATATTTATTTTTGAACTTGAGAGCTTGAAATTCAATTCGTATAAATTAAAGATTTTATCATCGATAATAACATAACAAGAAATATTCGTTTTGATATTTTTCTTTTTCCCACTCTAGTTTTAGTAGAAGCAAATATTTCCATTTAGTGTATAGCGCCGATTTAAGAATTTATATCTCTAATTGGATGAGGAGATAGATTCAAAGATATATGTTACCGCAATACTACTTCTATTGGTTCAGAAAAGACACAAAACACATAACTGAACAATGATTGGATCAGGCGCTAATGGACTCGGCATCAGGAGTGTTTCTGAAGCAATACATTTTTATTTCCACTGCATGCAGAAAACTAAGTTCTTTTTAAATTTTCTTGATAAACAACTATTTTTGTCTTTCATCAGTCAGGATAAATATGATATAAAAAATCGCCAAAGAAAGCTTATAATAATGAACCATGCTTTATGCATATACATAAATATTTAGAAAATATCAAAAATAAATGTTGGAGTGCTGATTCACACTTGGGGTTTTCGAGCTCCTGGGATCTCCGCCTATATAGGTGGGGAGGGTTCCTGAGCCCCAAGAATCTCTAAGTTGGAAAAATTTAAATACTGTAACACTATTAAAATAATTTAGCTCAATTTTGGAATTATCTTTTATAAAATTTTTTAAAAAAGTTAATTGTTAAAAAATATTTTGCGCTGTCGTTCAAAATTAGCATAGCTGACTCAGAAGAGCATATCATGTCCGTGTATTAAACATGTTCAAAATCATTCCAAAAGTGAACATTTTACCCGAATTCTATGGGATTTGTACATTTATAATTTTTTATATTATATTATATTATATATTTATATATGTGTACGGTTTAACACGTTAGTTAGGTTGGTATACAATGTGTATAGTATTGAAAATCAAAGGTATTGTTTTACTAAAATTAGACCCGCTCTCTTCGCTCAATCACTTGCCTATTGTTTACTTAACCAAACCATACCCTACAGGGGGGCGTCCTTCTCAGTTTATATGTTGCAAGATATTATCAAGGGGGTGGGGTGGGCTGAAGGAAGTGAAACCTTGCCACAATCTCTAATTTTCTAATCTTTTATCCACAAAACATGAATCCGTAGAAATGATTTTAATTCCAACTATAAATGATTCTGCGTTATCATACTGTCATTGCTATGTAAAATGTACACATCAGGTTGCAAAGATATAAGGATTATTAATCTTGAGTTTGAGGCATGTTTTCAGCTTCTTTTTTGCGATTTTCCAATTTTTGCTCTTAACTAAATAATTTTAAAATGATTTTATCCGTAAAAAGTCAAAAGTTTAATCTGAAAATAAGGAAACTAGAATAAATCTCAGAAATGCTGTAAATCTTGTAAAACCTGAGTAATCATTTATTTATGGTTAAGAACTGAGTAGGGGGAATACATGTTTAGACTAATGTGAGAACATATCTCACCGAGCAGGGTTCAGCTATCTCTAGGGTTATAGAGTATATATAGTAAACTGGAGGGATAGTTAGAGATTATTAGAGAATTATTGTTCCTATCCCTGGTTCAGCTTTTACTTTCAAGCCTATTATCTTAATAGGATTAGAGATTTCGTTTTAACACAATTGTGCGGGGACGTTTTTTAGCTCTGACTAGCTTTGGAACCCAGCTTTGTATCTAATTGTCTCTATGTAAAGTATCTATTCTAAGGATTGTACCTAGTTATCTCTATGTAAAGTATCTACTCTAAGGATTGTATCTACTTATCTCTATGTAAAGTATCTACTCTAAGGATTGTACCTAGTTATCTCTATGTAAAGTATCTACTCTAAGGATTATATCTAGCTTTCTCTATGTAAAGTATCTACTCTAAGGAGCGTACCTAGTTATCTCTATGTAAAGTATCTACTCTAAGGATTGTACATACTTATCTCTATGTAAAGTATCTACTCTAAGGATTTTATCTAGTTATCTCTATGTAAAGTATCTACTCTAAGGATTGTATCTAGTTATCTCTATGTAAAGTATCTACTCTAAGGATTGTACCTACTTATCTCTATGTAAATATCTTCTCTAAGGATTGTACCTAGTTATCTCTATGTAAATATCTACTCTAAGGATTGTACCTACTTATCTCTAAGTAAAGTATCTACTCTAAGGATTGTATCTAGTTATCTCTAGCTCTTTAGGGAAACAGTATCCTACTGGGTACATGGAGTCAGTGCAGAGTAGGGAATAAAGACAGAGAATGATGGGTGGGTGGTTTCAGGAAGTTCAAGAGGGGGGGTAAAGATGGGGAGAGGGAGTTGGGAACGGGGGGGGGTTGCAAGAGGGATTTAAGGGGGAGGGGGGTGGGAGTTAAATTGAAATGGAGACAACATAACGTTTATAGTTTTCCATTTTGACATACCTCATCCTTCTCCATTTCCAGATTCATAGTTGAAATAGGCCTTACACTATTTACACTTTACACTATTCATTGAATTCGACCCCTCAGTAATGTATATAATAATTTGGTATAGAGGGAATATAGAGTCTATGATCTCATAATGTGGTATAGAGTGGGTATAGAGTGGGTATAGAGTATTTGATATAATACTGTGGTATAGAGTGGGTATAGAGTAATTGATCTAATACTGTGGTATAGAGTGGGTATAGAGTATTTGATCTAATACTGTGGTATAGAGTATATGATGAAGCGTGAATGAACCATGAATATATCCGTGTATAGAAACCTATTGTTCTCTGCACTCTCTCTAGGACCCGGAGAACCAGGTGAACTAAACCTTGTCATAACATGATCTGTTCTGCTCTCCATGGTTCCATCTCCTGACTTAATTATTAACTAACACAATCATCCACACTTCATTAACCATTGTTTCATCATTTCAATAGATTCATCAGGCTCATGCACTGTTAGAAGAAATCTTTACATTTGTATCGTAATATCGAATAAACTGAAACCATTTCAAAATTACGAACATTTTGTTAAAAATTACCAGCAGAATGTTAGGGATATAAAACTTTGTTAGATATACCTATCATTCTATTCATTATTTCGAACAAAATGTTGGCAATTTCGAAACCCTTTGATAGTTCGATATTACGAATGAAGTCTTAAGGTTATATTCGAACAATTCTTTATCGTCATTTATGGTTTTTTTGCTAGGATTAATTCCAAGATTATTTACCAAGGAACTGATTACTCTCCTCAAACTCAAAGTTTCCAATTCTTTTATTTACAACTATGAGAAGTGGTTCAGCTTAACATACGTAGTTCAACTACTTTTCTCCAATGATCAATGATGTCGTATATTAAACTATGAATGTTCTGTTTGATCAAATAATCAGTTCTTCTGAAATATCAAAAAGGTTTTTGTAAAATTTTAGGAATAAGAAAATTAGATTTTTAGTCTATCTAGTTAACTAATCCTAATTTTTCACACCTTCCCTCTCTTAAACCCTCTAATCCACGAACAGCTGACTTTAACCAACAATCAGTTTTGCACTGATTGATATTACGATGAGACTGCAGAATTCTAGCAATAACACATTACATACTGCAATTCAGCAATTCTGCATTGTAGATTGCATCTTTAGCGAATAATAAACCATGAATAGATATAGCGACATAAATTTGAATTGGTAATGCAACAACATTTTCTAAATTGTGCAATGCACCCCCACCTCCCCACCCCCAACCAACACTTATTGCATCGGGTTAAAACAACTCGTTTAATTCTACGTAAAATATATTTTAAAATTTAAAACAATCATTGAGCCATCTCTCGTCAAATATAACCGGGTTGGATTTGAAGGTTTAAGGTTCAAATATCACTTTAGGTCACGTGTTATAACATTTACCAATTTCCGTTCTTATCAAGAAACGATATTTTAGTCTGAAAGCGTCTTTACGAACGAGTGGGGGGGGGGGTAATTTTTTGGTTAATTCCCTAATTTAATTAGCATAAATAGAGAGAATATGTACTCCATCACGACCAAATTCCAGGCTGTTGGTTTAAACAAAGCTACCGATCTAGCCTGAAGGAGCTGCCTGAGTATGCATAGTTAGGTTCTATATACCTTAAACCTTACTAACCTCGCTGCTGAGAATTCATCATGGGGGGTTCAAAAATCCGCAGGCAGTTAGGCTAAATAGAAATGATGGAAGGTATACAATGGATCGCCATTAAACCCCACTTACCTCAGATTCAAGAATATTTGAGTTAGGTTTAAACCGTGCTTAATGTAATGCTGTCGTTATCGATTTGGGGGCAATAACATTTCTAGAATTAAGAGATATTTCTAGATTTAGGAGCAGTTACATTTCTAGATTTTGGAGCAGTTACATTTCTAGATTTAGGAGCAGTTACATTTCTAGATTTAGGAGCAGTTATATTTCTAGATTTAGGAGCAGTTACATTTCTAGATTTAGGAGCAGTTACATTTCTTACATTTCTAGAATTAAGTGATATCTTTAGAATTGGGAGAAGTAATATTTCTAGATTTAAGTGCTATTACTAGAATAGGGAGCAGTTACACTTCTAGAAATGGGTAATACCTCTAGATTTGGTAACAGTAATATTTCTAGATTTTAATAACATTTTTAGATTTGAGCAATATTTCTAGATTTGGGAGAAGTAACATTTCTAGATTTGGAAGAAGTAACATTTATGGATTTGAATACTACGTCTAGAATTGGGAGAAGTTAGGTTAGGTTAGAAGTTACATTTCTAGATTTTACATTTTCCCTTCAAATTTCAAGGACAAAATTCTTAAATGTTTTTAATGCCACCATTTGATTTTTGTACCTTTTGTGCCTTGTGTACCATAATTAAATGAAACTACTATATTTCTCTTCATACAGAGCTAGTTATTTATTTTCACTTCGTTTATCATAATAACAATAATATATGTATTATAATTAGTTATCATTGATCAATCGTTTTCCAATTATTTAGCCCCTCTTCCCCCCCCCTTCCATCCCCCTTATATCAATTAAACTTACTAACTACCAGTTTTCTGAAAATCGTTAATTTATTTTTCAAGGGGCTGTTTACGGTTTTTAAACTCAATCATATATTAAAACTTTAAATATTACAATGTCCGTTCTTATCCCTTTTACATAATACAATGAGTTCATCAAGGATTATACTCTAAGGATTGTACCTAGTTATCTCTATGTAAAGTATCTACTCTAAGGATTGTACCTACTTATCTCTATGTAAAGTATCTACTCTAAGGACTGTAGTTTGGTTGGGTTCTCCGACCCCCCGCATTGTCACATCCATACTACTGTTTCTGACAAGGTTTTAAATATTTAACATCTTGTTATCAACTCTTAAATTCTTAAATTCTTTAAACATTTCAAAATGAAAAAAGGATTTAAAAAAAATCAAATTTTCCTTTCATTAACTTTAATGCTTAATTTTGATACATACATGATGAAAGAATGCTTAAAGAGACTGTTCACCTTTTTTGCATGTCGGATTCACAATGGTACCCTTTTCAATCTCATCTGACCAACAGTGATAAATATATCGTTGTTTTTCTAGCTGAATTTGTTTGCCTTCCTTCTCTTCTGTTCCATAAATCCACAAGTACTTTTTTAAATAAAGAATCAAAATTGAAAAACATACAATTTGATAAAAAGAGATGGATAACTTCATCATTTCTCCTCAGACAATGATTTAAAGGGTCCCGGCATTGATAAAGGGACCGTTCATCTACCCGAATAGGTGAACGATCCCTTTAATCGAATATGTCACTCTATAAATGGAGGGTCAGTTAAAAGTACGTCTTCAGTCCTTTTAAAATTTTTTTTTCGTCAGGTTTTCTCAATGTTTTTCATGAAAGGTTTTTTTTTAGCTTTTTGTAAACCGGTTTTTTTGGACGATTACAAAAGATACTAGGGTAGGATTGAAAATTATTGTTAAAGTATTGATGATGTATTGAAAACTAACATCGTCATTCTTCGCTCATTTATTTATTTCAAACAATTAAACATCAGGTTATATTCCCACACTAACTACAATACAGGGTGACCCCACACTAGCTACAACACAGGGTGTCCCCACAATAACTACAATACAGGCTGCCCCACAATAACTACAATACAGGGTGTCCCAACACTAACTAACCTACAGGGTATCCCAACATTAACTACAATACAGGGTGTCCCAACACTAAATACAATCCAGGGTGTCCCCACAATAACTACATACAGGGTTTCCCAACACTAAATACAATACAGGGTGTCCCAACAATAACTACAATGCAGGGTGCCCCACAATAACTACAATACATGGTGTCCCAACACTAATTAACCTGCAGGGTATCCCAACATTAACTACAATACAGAGTGTCCGAACACTAAATACAATCCAGGGTGTCCCCACAATAACTACATACAGGGTGTCCCAACACTAAATACAATACAGGGTGTCCCAACAATAACTACAATACAGGATGTACTTACTTTATACATAATATATGATATGATAATTACCAGGCCCCACATCCATAATACCGAACCAGGGGTGGATGTCTCTTTGTAAAGATTGGGAACAGGGAGGGGGGNGGGGTTCGTGTTGTATCCCCATATAGCTTTCAATGCCAACCCCTAGCAAAGTTGCCAAAGATGCATTGTAGATTTCTATACATTTTCAAAACAATAGAACACTGATTGGAAGTAGACTTTTTTATTTTCTTTCAATACAATTCATTTATTAGAGTACTTTTCTTTTTAGAACACATTTTTCATCTATGTTTTAAAACAAAATAAAAACAAACATTTTTTTCGATATTCATATAGATTTGAGTTTACTATTTAAAATGGAGATATCCTCGTTTATATTTTAATGTTATTTTATTTGCATGTTTAAAGGGGGAGAAGGTTTATAGCCTCTCTATCCGATGGAATTAAATTACAATAAATTCAAATAGTCGGATGTTTAAATGGGGAGTTTAGTGTTGAATTAAACTAGAAAAAGGTAGAAATTATTCGAATATTATCGTCTAATACGCAGGCCACATTAAACTAATGTAAATTTTATAAAAGATCAAAATCTAGTTGGTTTTAAAGAATAACTACTAATTCAACGAAAAAGATTAAGATAAGAAAAAAAAAGTATGGAAATTCTTTTATTCAACCAAGTAATTGATAAGTTTTGGGCGTAAGATCTAAACTATATAGGAGTAACGATGTCGCAAAGCTGTACCAGTATTTTTACTTCTTTTCCTTGTATTAGATTGGTGTGAGGCGATAAAAAAATGTTTCCCCACTTCGACTCTTTAACTATGTGTATTTACTGTTTGAATAATGAAACTATGACAGTATGTCTAGTATGTATAGTGTTCTATCCCCCCCCCCCTCTTTGTTCGTTAATATTTATTGTGCAGAATAGTTTACCTTTAGTCCCCTGTACTATATGCTTCACTATTTAATAGGTATTGAATGTAGACAGTATTGAGCATATAATTAGTTATGCATTGTATGTGTAAAAGGTTTGGCGGATTTTTCCTGCCACTTCCCCCCATTCAACGGCGGGTCGGGCAGGGGGGAATACAAAATGGAGTCCTGGGGGCCATTAAGATACCCATTTTTGGATCATAATACAGTCAAATTACCATTGTCAAATCAAATGATGTCTTAGTTAAAATGAACCGGTACATACTGTGAGGAACACGTTTAAGGTCCCCCTTGAGGGTCCTAGAATGTCCCTGAAGGTCCCTATTGTGTCACCTACCGTGACAGGGCTTTGTCCCTAGGACAAAGCAAATTTTGTCTGGTCCTCAAAATATAAAATATTCAACAGGACGAGGATTTAAGGACGGAGAAAATGGTTAGTCCTATAAAAACACCGGTTGCGTCCTTTATAGTTTAAATAAATACAAACTTAAGTAAGACAAATTTGAAAAAATATGCATTTTCAACAATTTTTTTTTGGAAAGAAACGAAAAATCAAGCATCAGACAAAAGTGCATTACTCATTTTTTGATTTAGATAAAAAATACTTTTGTATTTCAAACATTTACTAAACTTATTTCTCTTTTAAAAAAAGAATTAAAAAGTAAGGTTACACTTTGAAGTTTTTAGAGACAATTGCAAGATGAAANGTACATGTGTAAAATGTAACATATCCTATCACGTACATGTGTAAAATGTAACGTATCCCATCACGTACATGTGTAAAATGTAACATATCCTATCACGTACATGTGTAAAATGTAACGTATCCCATCACGTACATGTGTAAAATGTAACATATCCTATCACGTACATGTGTAAAATGTAACGTATCCCATCACGTACATGTGTAAAATGTAACATATCCTATCACGTACATGTGTAAAATGTAACGTATCCCATCACGTACATGTGTAAAATGTAACATATCCCGTGAGCAATAAAACGTCTCAGAGACTTCATTTGCCAGTTTAACGATTCATGAATCACAATTACTATCTAGTGAACCCTCATATTCCAGGAACAAGGCAGTTAAACGCTGCAAAACTTGCAAAACGATAAATAAAATCCAAGATTTAATTTCATGGTCACGAATAATATTTTTCCGTTTATGTTTACCTCGCTCTAAAAATAGTATCTTAATGAACTTTTCAATCTAGCTATCTTTCGACCTTTTAAAGGATAAAAACTCAATTTTCTAAATCAATGCGAAACGCATTTTTGTTAAAACCCCATTGAATAACGCAGTTTTGCTCAAATCAATGATTGATGCATTTTTGTTCAAATCAATGATTAACGCATTTTTGTTTAAATCAACGATTGACACATTTTTGTTTAGATTTCTGTGAGGAGAAGGAGCGAGGGGAGGGGAAGGGGGGTGAGCACATCAAGCGCCCCATGAACGCCTTCATGGTCTGGTCTAGGATGAAGCGACGTCAAATCGCGCAAGAAAATCCAAAAATGCACAATTCCGAAATTTCGAAAAGACTCGGCTCGGAATGGAAACTGCTGACGGAAAGTGAAAAACGTCCATTTATCGACGAGGCTAAACGAATCCGGGCAAAACATATGACTGATCATCCAGACTACAAATACAGACCGCGTAGAAAACCTAAGAATTTGAAGGCTCCAGGGTATCCCTACACCATGCCCTATCCTTCTGTATCAATGGAGGCTCTAAGAGCAGGTTAGAGTTATATTTAATCATTCAATCATCAATTCAAATTAGATCGTTAAATCCATTATTTATCAATTCATTTTATTTCATTCATTCTATAACATTATTGAATATATTTTCTTGTGAACATTGAACACTTGTATTTATATTTATATTTATATTTATATTTATATTTATATGTTTATTTAGTATTTTTTTGTTTGTTTTTCTCGGTAACTTTTATTCATCCTTGACAAGTTCTTCGTTATCAATCTTGTTTAGATAAATACGACATTTTCTAAATTTTATTTTTATTTTCCTGTTAAAAATTTTATTTTTAGTCAATTTTGGAATATTTACTAGGTTATTAATTTCTTTAAATCAAATCCAATCCTTTATAAACCCTCCAATTAGATCTAAACAATTTATTTTTTTGCGGCTTTTGCCGTGCAGATCTTTCAAAGCTGGAAAGCTTTTATTTCTAAATTAAGGTTTATAGAAATATTTAAAACACACTGTCCCTTTAAGAATCTGACCGTATTGTTCTGTGTGTGTGTGTGGTATAGTTGTATACCGGAGTCAATAGCCAACATAACATCACAATGAGTCTCTTTCAATCTGTTTCACAGCATGTATTGGTTTCCCCAATAGCCAATTTAATAAACCCATCAAACAACTGGATCCGCTGAGGTTTCCAAATCTCAAAATTCAAAATCGATTTTCCCCCAGATTATGGTAAACATTTTTAACAAAAGAACTCTCGGCGGGGATTTAAAAAAATTCTTAATTATCTTTAAAATATTGAAATTTTTCCTAAAATTTGAATAATTAAAATTTTATTTATTTCAGTATTGACCCGGCTGGAGGAGGTTTTAAACCTGAGGATAGATATGACGTTCTCAAACCTGAATACAAGGTCGGAGAGCAACCCGGAGCTCTAGACTACAAGGAGCCACTCCGAACCGTCCCACACGAGCAACTCTTCCAACCTCAATCTTTCCACGTGAAAACCGAACCCGAGTACACAGACTACTCATCTGAAAGACAAGCATACGCAGATAGAGAACCGTACACAGATAGACTTGCGTACACAGATAGACTTGCGTACACGGATAAACAATTTCCAGATAGACAACCCTACTCTAGATCTGAGTATTGTGCAGACCCGGAGAACAGAATGTACTCGCATGAGAGTTTAGCTCGACTTTCCCACACTCAGGACCAGCTGGCAAAATACAATTCAGACAATTTATCCAGGTTGTCAGCTCAGGACGGGTTGTCCAGGCTCACCAACGGATTGTCAGGCGGTGAAGGGTTGGGTCGCTTAACCGGCAGCGAGAGTTTAAGCCGGTTAAGCCAGGCTCAGGACTCGCTAGCTAGGATCTCTAATATGACCAACTCTATTTCTCCTCCACAATCCTCGTCTCATTCTTCTCTTAGTCCAGGTAGGAATAGGTTTTCCCACTAACATTTTTTATATCTTTATCTCAAGAACAGTAGATTTAGTCAAATTTTGTTAAACCCCATGCATTGTTTTTTTAATGGCAAGAACTAAAAATGTACCTTTTTATTTTGCTAATTTTGAAAAAAAAATACGCGGAGAAATATTCAATATTTAATATTCATAATAACTAATTTTATTTATATTTTAAACTAAAATTTAATCATGTTTTGCTTTTCGTTCTACAATTTTTCTTACTATTATTCTATTAAAAAAAATAATTTGCCTTTTATTGTAAAATGATTCCTATGACAGTCTCTTTAAAGCCATTGATTACTCACCTGTAACTTTAATTTACTGATTTTTACAACTTTTAACATTTAATTAAAAATAAGAGTTTGGGTGGATTGAGCAGTCGTAACTCTGAACATTTAAATGTGAGATTTACGTATCAAACGAACATCTTATACGTATCTCATTATGTGTAAAATGTAACGTACATGTGTAAAATGCAACGTGTCCCATTACGTATATGTGTAAAATGTAACGTAATCCATAACGTACATGTGTAAAATGTAACGTATCCCATCACGTATATATGTAAAATGTAACGTATCCCATCACGTACATGTGTAAAATGTAACATATCCTATCACGTACATGTGTAAAATGTAACGTATCCCATCACGTACATGTGTAAAATGTAACATATCCCGTGAGCAATAAAACGTCTCAGAGACTTCATTTGCCAGTTTAACGATTCATGAATCACAATTACTATCTAGTGAACCCTCATATTCCAGGAACAAGGCAGTTAAACGCTGCAAAACTTGCAAAACGATAAATAAAATCCAAGATTTAATTTCATGGTCACGAATNATTAAATTAAATGTCAGTCATAATGTACCCTGATTTAACCCCCCGTGAGAAAATAGCCCAATATTACAATATTACAATACGTTTAAGCAGAGATACATCTACAGTGTGTATGTTTATATTTTAGTAGTTGTAACCCCTACATTTAGAAAGAAAAAATAGTGGCGTGCCCGATTCTCTAGGTACCCAAGCCTCTAATAGACTATAACAATAAAAAGGATATAGTCGTTTTTCTATCTTAAAACGTGTTGAATTCTGACATTTTCCCACAATTTAAGATAATCAATTTTCCGAGGGAAAAAGAAGGATATTCATCCTTGATTAGAGAAAGGTGTAAAGTGTACTATTGAGAATCAGACATATATACAGTGTTAATACAAATATAAAAATATAGGCTCACTTCAAATTGCGTCTCTAGTGTCTTCAAATAAAATAAATAATTGTAGCGTCCAAATACTTTTCCTTCACTATAGTAAAATGTTCAGCAAGATCAAATGAGGTCCCGGTCTCATTGGTTGGTGAATGCTTTCCATAACTGTGTAAATAGCTGTAGAACGTCTAAATTTTGGTTCTTAAATGTCCCACTCTTGTCCCTAAAATATCCTTTTCATGGTTTCCAAAATGTCCGGTTCGGAGGAGAGGTTCTAAAATCCCGGAACAAATCTTTAACAATAAAATACTTAAAAATCAATAGTTTTAGCAAAATTTGAAGCAATATTTATGAAACTATAGTGTACTTTATCATTCTTACTAACTTCATCGTGAATTTCATGATGAACGTGCTATAAAGTAGGCATCTTGCTATAATGTTAAATTAGCTGTACATAATAGCACGTGTGTTATAAAGATTTGATTGGTTCCCGGATTTTCTCCAAAAAATTTAGGATATTTTCAACGAGGTTATAGTGTATACTGTATAGAGTGATGATGTACGCTAATCCGTTACAAATTTTATAGGCTATAAACTATACCGAGAGCGTACTGCATATTTGATTATTATAAGTTGATTCTGGCCTAACCTATAGTATATCAATATTAGTAAACAGTTGTAAGTGTACAGTACAACTAACTGAGCACACAGGTAGAGAACTATCATCCCCCTGGATATTTCCACCAAGGACGCACTGCGTAAACCTGTATTGCATACTTTTGCCATTTAAAAAATAAACATTTGAATAAACATTATTGTTATACGTACAATGTACATAAAAGTGTACATAAAATGTACATATTACAACCTGTTAACTATGATGAAAAGTGTAACCAGCCTAGGGCGCTGAGAGGGATCTTTAGAATGTGAAATATCATTGAAAAGATTCTTGTTCTGATTACAGAGTATTGTATAGTAAAGAGGGGAGAGATGATATCTCAGCCCCCACTCCACAACCTTCTACCAAACCTTTCAAAGGATCAAGAATAAAATGAATTTAGAAAATCATTTAATAATTCAATTGAAGTATGGACAGCAGATAACGAAGATGACATTGTGGGAATTCGTTGGAGATCTTTTAGAATTGAAAAGACGGAACAAAATACTTAAATCGGGAAACCCTTTGGCCTAAAAGAAATGAAGGGGGAAAACGACTCCTTCTCCTTCCCCCGGCAACCTTATCTATACCCCTTGATAAAAGCTAAGTTGGTATAATAATAGGCTGCAACATGTAGATAAATGTTTAGATAAACTAAAGTCTGACTGTATCGTAATATATCATAACCTTACAAGTTTATGGCCTGGGCTTCTGGGCACAGGGTGGCCGAAGCAAGAAAAATAAATGTCTGTTGGTTCGTTTGTGTCCAATAAACATAAAACGGCTGAACCAATCTGGCCCAATTTTTTTGTGGTTTCAGGGAAAAGCCCGCGAAACTTTACATTGTTATTACAAGTACAAGATAAAATTGTTGTAAACTGCCGAAGAGATGTATTTCTAATTATTACACAAAATATCTTTCTACAAAAGGAACGCAATTTTTTTTTTATAAATGCCAGACTCGACTCGACTCGATATATTTAACACTCATTTTTGGAAAATCTCATAAGTACCGAAACTAAGTTGATTTGATACAATTTGAAGTCTTTATATGCAATATCTAAAAAATGTACATATACAATACACTTACATTACAAAACGTATACGTAAAATACTACAAAATTTAGCGCCATAAAACCTGTAGATTCGAAATTCAATGCTGCACACACACCAATTATAAATTCTTTTTGAAACGAGGTTTTTTTTTTTAAATATTTTCCAAAGGTCCCTGCCTGCCATGTCTTGTATGATAACCCCACAAAAAGACTCATTGTCCAACAATTTCACGCCACTTATCATATTTTACATATGAAATAATTCAAAAGAATGTCCTTTGGCCCCTGGTTGAAAGGATCGAGGGTAGTTGATAGGGTTGGTATAGGGGGTATACAAAGGTTCTATAGTTGATAGGGTTGGTATAGGGGGGTACATAAAGGTTCTATAGTTGGAACCATATATATTCAACATTTAGAATAAACTATTATCAACGTTTCCAAAAACACGCGTAATGTAAACACACTCCAAACATTTTCTCATTGTAAATATTTATGGAGCAAACAAATATTCAAGTTTAATCTTAAGAATAAAAACACGTAAAAAAAGAAAACTATGAAGAATAATGTCATTATTAAAAGTTTTGGTTTTGGTAAATAAAAACAAACTTTTCTTTAATCTGCAAGTTGAACGTTTTTTCCGAAAAGACATTGAGATGAATAAAAAAATTTGCCTTTCTAATACTTTGGCTTAAAATTAAAAATAGAGGAGCTAAGACGTCACAGTCCTACAAGTGATTTCGAAACAAAATTACCTTTTTCTTGTGTCTATTTGATATTGAAGTATAAAAGTATTAATACATGCCGTATTTTCAAATAAATTCTAAATACAACCGATCTGTATTTATTGAATATTTTATTTATAATATTTGACAGGTTTTTTTGTTCAAAAATTGATACATTTACACAAGCCATTGTTGACGGAGAGAAAACATAAAGATTTGGCGGTTTTTCTCTAGACTTATTTAGTATACAGTAGAATCCTAGTGTTTGATCAGTACCCTATTCACATGCAAATATACAGATTTAACTCCACGCAAACCAAACTGATATATATTTATTTAAATAAATGTATATATATAAAAGGCTTACATTGCGCCGCTCTTGTTTTTGGTGATTTGTACAGCGTTTTCGTTGGTGATTTAGCTGCAATCCTTTCCTCTTCGTACATTTGAAGTAATAAGATTAAGAACAAACAATAATTTCGCAGATTTTCCGATTTTTATTCGTGAGTTTCCAACATTTGAGAAATCACAAAGTTTGGAAGTAAGGTTTTACTTATATACACTTTTTTCTGTTTATCCTCCCCCCTACCCCCTCTCTTCCTTCTTAGAAATTAAGATTTAAAGGTTTTTATTTTTGTTCGGTCAACAATAGCTAGCGATACCAACAAGTTTTAAGTTTGTGCCAAAAAAAGGTAAAAACTTTTTTTTTAATTCATTGGATTGTGTAAAATGGGTTCGAAAGTAAAGGTGAACTGACATTTGAATCAAGGTGAAAGAAAAATATTTATTAAAACCTACGAGTTTATTGATTTAAACAATAAAACAAAATGGAAAAAAATGTAAACAGACAAATTCAATGGTTAGATGGTAGACAGAGATATCTTTTAATATAATATCATACAAACAATGTGCTACCCCCAATCCTCTTCAAATCCCCTTTCATAGACAAAACGTATAACAGATGTAAGAGTACAACTTTCTTTCAAAAAATTAAAATTTGAATTTTCACTTTTGTTATCAAACAATTGCCAGTGTTCATTGATTTTCTGAGTATTTTTTCTATTTTTTACGCTGCGCAGTCTTTGATCTATTTTGTCTATAGTTATCCCACTACTAGCCCACAACAATAAGCTTCTGCTTATTGGACAGAAAGTAAGTTGATTAAAAATATTAGGATATCTTTTATATACTCAAATATATCAGGGATATATCTTTTATATACACAAATATATCAGGGATATATCTTTTATATACTCAAATATATAAGGGATATATCTTTTATATACTCAAATATATCAGGGATATATCTTTTATATACACAAATATATCAGGAATATATCTTTTATATGGCTCCAGTACAAAAGGTAGAATTACAAAAGGTAGAATTACAAAAGGTAGAATTACAAAAGGTAGAATTACAAAAGGTAGAATTACAAAAGGTAGAATGACAAAAGGTAGAACGATCATAAGGTAGAACGACGAAAGGTAGAACGATCAAAAGGTAGAACAAACAAAAGGTAGAACGTTCAAAAGGTAGAATTTTCCAAATAAATTTTTTTTAAATCTCAAAAAAGTCAAAAAATAATGTTTCTTATTTATTAGGACTAATTTTTATTTTACAAATTTACATGATTTTAATCCATGCCAATAATTGTGGCAAGCTGTTTCATATAGTCTGGTGCAGGGATATTATTATACATACATGTTTTTAATCCTAGTTTTTGTTTGCGAGCGTTCTCAGTGCTGTTTGCACCACTGGCTGAACTCTGTTCCATTCTTAATTTTCTCAAAATTATATTCATATTTCTGGTCGTCAATCAATGTTCTTTTCTTCTTTTGCTTCACCCCATAGTTGACCAACCTCTCCATGCTGAATTCAACCGAGAAATGCAGTTTTGTGAATTTAAAAAAAAAAATCGCGGATTTTCTTGTAAAAACTAGAAAATTTTCTTCCTTCTCAAAAATAAAAAAAATTCTACCTTTTAAACGTTCTACCTTTTGTAATTCTACCTTTGGAACGTTCTACCTTTTGTTTATTCTACCTTTTGATCAATCTACCTTTTGATTGTTCTACCTTTTGTCATTCTACCTTTTGTCATTCTACCTTCTGTAATTCTACCTTTTGTACGTGAGCCTTTTATATATTCAAATATATCGGGATATATCTTTTATATACTCAAATATATCAGGGATATATCTTTATACACTAATATATCAAGAATATCTTTTATATATCTCTAATATATCTTATATATAGTTAAATATATTACGGATATATCATTTATATGTCTTTTATTATCATATATATGGGATTATATCTTTCACATATCTTTAACTGTGCACTCATATTATATATTCCTACATCTCGGGGTAGCGTAAATATGAAATAGCAACGTTTGAATCTCCGTCCCCTCCCATAATACATCTGTACATACACCACTACACAGTTATTATAGGTATTAAAGAATATATGTAGTAATCTGTAATGATTGAATACACAAACAAAATAAATAAATAATGCCGAAATGTAATTCTCATTTTAAACCGTGTACTATACCACCCACCTAGTAAACAAAGATAATTCTTAAATCCTGCATTGCGCCGGCCCTCAGAGATACATTCGCCCGTGCACCCAACAACACAAATAATTTGACATATCAAAACACAAAATATGTGACACAGAGATAAATGTTTAAAATTTTTTATTCGGTCGAATCGGACGATTTGGACGAACAGTTGAATTTAAGAAGTTTAAAGCAATTACCGCTAATTTCCCGCTCATTGTCTGTTCTCCGTTCTAGCGTGAATACCGCTGAAAAATCACATATGTAATCTCGGGACCACACCAACCGGAAAATATGAAAATTGTCCCAGCTGCACTTGCACCTCCCCCCCCCCCCTCCTTCAGGTTTAATATTCTCAAAAACATCTCATTTATCATTAATGCGCGTTACGTGACATGCAAAAAAGGTTTAAAAATATCACAAAATAAACATGCATAATTTCATGTGTACAAACATTTTTTAGCCCACCTTGCAGAAAAGATTAATTAAACTATGTACAATGTACATTGTACATGTATTATATATATTCCTAATTGTACATAAACTGCGTACAAAGTACATACTTAAACTAAATAAATTTTTACAGTTAAGTACAGAAACTGTGAAAGCTTGTTATGTAATTAAATAGAATGATTGTTAAAAAAAGAAAATCAAGATTGAATAGATTGACAGATTGAGGGTGGGGGAGGGTATATAGTGGGGCTAGGATGGGACAGATTGAGGGTGGGGGAGGGTATAAAGTGGGGCTAGGATGGGACAGACCATAAATGGAACTACAAAGACTTCCTAAAAATTAAATAAAAAATGTAAAAAAATAGATATTTGGAAAAACCAAAATTTTAATTCACTGAAATAAATTTGAATTGAAATACATAAATTAATGTTTTCAAAAAGTTTTGAAAGTATAGAAGTCGTTTAATTTAAAGTTAAGTATAGATTTAAATAAAACTCATGTGTTTTCCTAATTTAGATGTAAGTATAGATTTAAATAAAAAGTTGTCATTCCAAAATTTTTTTTTAAAAAGGACCAATTTTAGGGTTTATTCGAAGGTTAGAAGTTCAAAAGGAATCTTTTAATCTTTAAGAATCTTTGACTTTAAAAATGTAAGCTTGGTTGGATTTATATACATAGCTTTAATTACCAGTACTCACGATTTTGCCAGTCACACACCCAGAGAACCCTCGATTTTTCTTCTTTCAAACTCGAGAGTCAAAATATATAAGTAAATATATTTTTATTTAACGGTCGAGACTCTATAGCGCAGGATATGAATCACTGTCATTGATCCCCAGCTCAATTATATTAAAAATACTTCGCAAAAGTTTTTATATTTTATAAACAAATATATTTGAGATATTATGGAGTGTTTTCACTTTGAATGGTGTTGTGTCTAACGAATATTAATCTGGAAAAGGGGAAACATTGTTGATAAACCCTTTTAATAAAAGAGTTGATAAAATGCGGGTGATGCGATGTAATGAATTAATGCCGCGTTCGTGATTCGAGAAAATTCCGCGCCATTTATCTATTCAACAGGAAAATTGGTAGATTTGTCAGACAAGGGGGGGGGGGAAGAGATCCATGATCCTTTTGATATTAAATATTTCATGATTTATATCGTCTCATCCCTCCATTCAAATCCACTCAAACATGGTTTAATGTAAATTAATTGTACACCACACGTTCCCCCGCCTTCAGTACCGTCGACATTTGTCAATTTATATTTTGATATTTGTCAGCACAGGAGATACAAACTATTATTTAATATTAGACTAATCTCTTTCCTAATGTAATAAATACTAAAAATAAAATACCTATTTATCATTCTATTTGTAACTTGTCAGATATATTTAATGTACAGTTGGAGATTACAAATATACAGTTCTTGTGTTCAATGTTCCTAATGTTATGATTTGATGATAAAATGTTGCGTTTTTATTCAGGTCAAATGGGCGGATACTACAATCCATATGCCTCGGGATTCTCAGCAGCTCATATGGCAGCAGCAGCGGCCGCAGCCGCTGCCCAGCAATCAGGACAGGTACTTGATTCATCGATTGATGATCTTAAAACATATTCTTAATTGATTTGTTGGTGATCATAAACATATTCTTGATTCATTAACCATAGACCATAAACATATTCTTGTAAATATAAGTACATATATTCTTAATTATTAATTATTGATCATAAACTTATCTTCATTCATTGATTATTGATCATAAGCATATATTTCATTCATTGATTATTGATCATAAATATGTTCTTCGTTCATTGGTTGTTGATCATAAACATATTCTTCATTCATTAATCATTGACCAATACATATTCTTGATTCATTGGCTTGTAATTATAAGTACATAAATTCTTGATTATTAATTTTTGAACATAAACTTATCTTCATTAATTGATTATTGATCATAAACATATTCTTGTTTCATTGGTTTGTCTTTAAAAGTGTATTATTGATTATTGATCATTTAATCATATTCTTGATACATTGGTTATTGATCATGAACATATTCTTCATTCATTGATTATTGATCATAAGCATATTCTATGGAATGGTTTGAATTGTAAAGTTCCCATGAATGTTAAGCAGTTATATATTCATGTATTCTTAACATATGTAAATATTCTCAATACAACAAACTCTCTGTCAAAACAGATTTTTCTCATTTCTTCTAATCAATCTAAACTTAACATGTTCTTAAAGCAGTCTTACATAAGGGATATTCTTATAATTTATTCTATAATAAGGGATATTATGGTTTTCTTATAGTTTTATTCTTAAATATGGGATAATCCTATAGCTTTTGTGTCAAATAAAGGATATTGTTATAGTTTTAGCCCTAAATAAGGGATATTCTTACAGTTTTAGTCTTAAATCAGGGATATTTATATATTTTTAGTCTTAAATAAGGGATGATCTTATAGTTTTAGTCTTAAATAAGGGATGTTATTATAGTTTTAGTCTTAAATAAGGGATGTTCTTATAGTTTTAGTCTTAAATAAGGGATACTTAATAGTTTTAGTCTTAAATAAGGGATACTTTTATATGTTGTCATAAAAAAGGAATATTGTTCAAGTTTTGTTTAGTCTCGGTTTTATTTAATGCCCTGTAAATCCTTTCCTAATAAAATGTATAAGTAAATAAACCGGGCGTATATATATATACTCGTTTTAAGAATTCTAATTGGCTAAAGGTTAGTAAAGATAGGCAGGGGTAAGGGGAGGGGTAAATGCAGAAGGGGGGGGGGACTGGGCCGCGTTTAGGATAATTTAAGTTTTTACACAAGCCCTGGCCGCAGAATAAACCCATACAACTGTCTCATAAATTATGATAAAAACCCAACAAATTTTACATAAAAATACAAAGTATGAATAAGGGCGGTGTATGTCAGTATACACGTACTACAATAATATAATGATTAATGATGCTAAGCCGTGATATTACTTACATGTTCTACTTTAATATGATTAGAAACATGTCTCATTATATTCCCTGAAAGCTTGTTATGTAATTAAATAGAATGATTGTTAATGGGGCGGATAAACTGAACATAAAGAAGTTTAGATAAATCAATGCATTCATCCAAAATAGCCTAGACATATTCTTAGATAATTAGTTAGGGGACCCCACTTAGGGGGGGGGATAATGTAATTAAATAATATAATATAGATAATAAGGGTATTATGTCATTTCCCCAGCGCAACTTCCCCAACACAACTTCCCCAGTCACTAATTTCCCCAACAGCAACTTCCCTAACAGCTAATTTCCCCACACTAACTTCCCTGCAGTCACTAATTTCCCCAACACCAATTTCCCCATGCAGTAAAATTCTTAATTAACAAAGTTCCAGAAAGATTTAGATTTGTCCCTTGACATTGATTGTAGGTTGTACTCATACTTATTGGGATCCACCAGAACATTTCTCTTCTTCGAGAAATGTCGACTCTAATCCAACTGATTTTTTCACATTTAAAAAGTTGCGAATTTTTATTTTAAAATTGCGCATTTGTTCATTGGAATAATGTTAAAAACGGAAATATTTGATATTTCACTGCATGGGGAAATAGTTGTCGGGAAAGTTGCTGTTTTACTGCATGGGGAAATAGTTGTCGGGAAAGTTGCTGTTTTACTGCATGGGGAAATAGTTGTCGGGAAAGTTGCTGTTGGGGAAATTATACTGCATGGGGAAATAGTTGTCGGGAAAGTTGCTGTTTTACTGCATGGGGAAATAGTTGTCGGGAAAGTTGCTGTTGGGGAAATTATTAATTGGGGAAATTGTTGTTGGGGAAATTGGTTGTTGGGGAAATTGCTGTTGGAGAAGATGTCTCGGGGAAGTTGTGACTGGGGAAGTTGCGCTGGGGATCTAACCTAACACCATAATAAGTGGTTTATATATATTGTTTTCATTTTAGATGAGTTCTGCGATGGATGCCCTGAAATACAGCAACTATATGTCTGCAGCTGCCGGTCACAGCATGGCCAGTCTCTACTCATTCTCCGGTCAGGACGGGACCGGTCAATCCACCGGTCAGGACCAGTCTAAGACCGGATACTCTGCTGATGCTCTGAGCCGGAGTTATCTTGAACAGCAGAAGAGCTATTACGAGAGCGCCGGATTAAAGGGATACAGCGACAGGTCAATCGGTCAACCAACCTTCGACGCTAAATCCTACACCCCCGACTCTATGTCAGAGCGTCAGTCGACGGAATCACCAGAAATTAAGAAGCCAACACCAGAATCCCTACAGCAGCACCAGGCGACTTTACAGGCGTATTACCCCGGCGGATCCACGGCCCAGACCGGACTTCCGCCTCTTCTCCCTATGGCGGCGCAGCTGAGTCAATACAGCGGCGGTACCGGGTACCCACAAACTAGCCCGGGAACCGATTACTCCCGCCGACCGCTATCCGTTCTTTTCTAAACCCGCCAATATAATTTATAAAGCAGTGTTAAGTTTTAGAGAACACACTTTTAAAAACTTTTGTCTAGTGAAATTCAAATTCAGGATTTTTAAACCTGTGAATCCCAAAAAGTGTATGTAGTGCCAATTTACAGGGTTTTTAAGGATCTCCAACCCTCCCCTCCCCGCATCCTCACGCCGCCACTGAAACATTGCCAAATTTTTGTGCACAAAATTTTAGTGATTAGTTGTTCTGTTACCTGTTAATATGAAACATATAGACGATATATGTTATAAATAAGAAGAATAAGACGATTCCGATTTAAAGAGACTGTACACTATTCCTTTATACAGTGACAAGTCAGATTGACAACAGTAGACTTTAAACCTTGGTCTGATCATTCAAGTATGAAGTAGATATCATTATTTCTCTAGTTAAAACATTGATTTTTTTCAATTGTGTTTTTTCTGTAAAGAGAATCAACGGAAATCTAAAGTTTTTAGATCCAGGACTACCGACATGTTAATCAGATAGAG
Source organism: Eurytemora carolleeae (assembly GCF_000591075.1). Taxonomy (NCBI): domain Eukaryota; kingdom Metazoa; phylum Arthropoda; class Copepoda; order Calanoida; family Temoridae; genus Eurytemora; species Eurytemora carolleeae. The sequence goes on along the minus strand of NW_019396098.1, from coordinate 485,751 downwards.
GTTTGAAAGGCACCTCTGTGAATCGGACATGCCACAATGAAGGGTCACTTCAAATGAAGTCTGTGGACCCTTTAACAATAAATTTCGATGTTAATCAGGGTTTAAATATCCTTTTCTCTCGAAACTGGTCACTGGAGTCTCAGCTCCATCTTTCATATATTTTGTCTATGTATGTGAGCATAATTTTTGATGTGATAAATCTTGATATTTATGTATCCACGGTTCTTAAAGTGTAAAAAATAATGAATATTTATTTTTAAAAATGCGAAAAATATTGATTGAAAAAGGATCCATTTCTCGTATAAAAGATGAACAAAGCCATAGAAAATATTCAAGATATGTAAACTTGACTTTAGTCTAAAATATGTGTTGTTTCAAAAATCTGATCAATTCAATGTGTCCTGTTTTAAATGTTTTAAATTAATTCTTTTTAAAAAAAAAACGTTCAGAAAAATTCTCATTCATATAAATTTTCTTCTTAAGTAAAGATTTGTAGATTATAGGTGAAATATTGAATAAATATCATAATATTTTCTAAATTTATTTAAATTTTTTTTATGGTGGTTAAAAACGCATGGGGTAACCCTTGAAGTAATTTCAATTATCTCAAGGATGGTTTTCATTTTCTTTTTTTCTTTTCATCTTGATTCTATCTTCTCCTTTACATTACTTCTCTAATTCTCTTCCTTCTTTCTCATTTCCTTTTTATCTTTTCATCTTGATTCTATCTTATTCTTTACATTACTTCTCTTATTCTCTTCTTCTTCCTCATTTCCTTTTTTTTCTTTTCATCTTGATTCTATCTTCTTCTTTACATTACTTCATTCATAAACCTCATTTCTTATTCTTCACTAGCCTCCCTCTTATCCTTCATAAACGTACCTCCCTCTTTCCTTCATAAACGTACCTCCCTCTTATCCGTCATAAACGTAACTCCCCCTTATCCTTTAAAACCTCCCCCATATCTTTTATAAACCATCCATTTATCCTTCAAAAACCTCCCTTTTATCCTTCATAAACCTCAATCTTTTCCTTCATAATCTTTCCTCTTATCCTTCATAAACCTCCCGCTTATCCGTCATAAACCTTATTCTTATCCTTCATAACTCTCCCTCTAATCCTTCATAAACCTCCGTCTTATCCTTCATAAACCTCCCTCTTAGTCTTATCCTTCATAAACCTTCCCCTTATTCTTTATAAACCTCCCCCTTATCCTTCATAACTCTCCCACTTATTTTTCATAACTCTACCTCTTATCCTTCATAAACCTCCCTCTAATCCTTCATAAACCTCCCTCTTATCCTTCATAAACCTCCCTCTTATTCTTCATAATTCTCCCTCTTATTCTTCATAAACCTCCCTCTTATCCTTCATAAACCTCCTTCTTATTCTTCATAAACCTCCCTCTTATTCTTCATAAACCTCCCCCTTGTTCTTAATGTTTTCTCTATCTTTTAACTTTTACATTTCTGACTTGAATCTTGATTTAATTTAAACATATCGAGGTTTGGTGAAGTTTCTGCTGTATTATATCCACGCGAAACTAACTAGATTTTAGTTTGTTCAGGTTGTATTGTTAAAAAGACCTTTCAACCAAAAGTCATGAAAAAACAATTGCGTAATATACCAAATAAATATTAATATTTAAGACGTATAAATTAGAAAATACTAACATATCATACTATAGACGTCATGTTATGGGACCCTCCATTCTTAGATACTCTATATATATTCTATATAGGATCCTGTATGCCATTAGCTGAGTCCATTAGCGTCTGATCCGATCAGGGTTCAGTCATTGTTTGGTGTCTATTCTGAACCAATAGAAATTGCATGGCGGTAACTCTATCATTCTATCTAGCTCATTATCCAATTATAGATAAATCCTTATATCGGCGCTATAACAGTAAATGGAAATATTTGCTTCTACTGCAACTATAGTGTAGAGTGGTTTACCCCAATCACAACGGCAACCTTAAAATCGTTTTCTAACTATTCAAGAATAACTGAGATATTCATGTTTTTCTTTGAAAATTGATTATTTTCAATTCTGGTTTCTCCATAAAAGTGATTTGAGGAATGATGCTTCAAGAAGCAATAGATAACGACGATATTTTCCACATTATCGTTAGACTATGTCTAGAGGAAAAGTCACTTAAAAGTACTCTTACAGTCCCTTTAAAATTGTTGAAAACCCTAAAACTAAACTATGTATTTTTTTATCTGCAGGGGTTGTTATTACTTATTGTTTATCTGAGTGTCAGCTCCAGTATAGTGAGATAGTAAGGAATATATACTGTTCTACAAGATAACAAAGAACTCAATAGAAATGGCAGGCGACACGTAATAACAGTGTATTGTCGGCCAAAAACAGGAAAATTGGATCAGTATCAAGATTTCACCCGATATGTCAGGATTAATAGGATATTTATGCCTTTTTGTATTTTTATACTCGACCAACAGAATTTAATGCAAATAAAATGGATTATAAAAACTAGAAAATTTGAAATCCCAAAAATTATAAAGGATAGGAAAAACGAACGGCTGCATGCAGTACCAAGTCTTAATCTAAAAATAATTACACTGTTAAATTACGAAAATGAAATCAGTAAAAATAGATAGATCATCAAATCAAAAAATCATTAATTTATTTGTCTAACTTAAAAATGTTCTGATAAAATTGAACTTTTTCCATTCAAATATTCTCCACTTTTTTAGATCACCATATAAACAAAAGATGGTTAGCTTGCTCCATATCTATGAATATGAAAAAGGGGGCATTTGAATAAAAATAGCTAAACAAATATACGTATATTAAATTTATAAAACGAAGATTATTGACTTGCACACAAACGTTATGAATTTTTATAATGATTAAAGATAATATAAATTATTAAAAATTTCGAATTCTGCAACTCCACTCCAGAATATCGTTTTGCCACGCCTTTTCCGTAACCCTAAGCACGTTTATCCCCCTGGCCTAGGCCCGCCTTTCCCCGTGGTGTAGGCCCGCCCCCGATACATAAATTCCACCTATTGTCTAGCACAATAGGATGCCTAGTAGAACAATGATATCCAATAGGAAACCTTTGTTTTCCACCTCCCCTACTTTCTATACCCTAACTCAGCCACTGTATGCTGCAAAATCATAAAACCGTTGACCTCTATCTTCTATTGCAAAGCAAAAAACTGATAGTTATCCGAATGCTCAAGTTTTCTAAATATTTTACGTCGCAGATATTTGATACTTTAAACTAAGATCATTTGAAACCTCAATTAAAAATGCAATTCCAAATTCAACTTTTAGATCGTAATTTATTTTAAATTCTACAATAAAGATCAAAATTGAAACATTAAAGGTTTATAACATCAGAGTGAGGTGTTAGGGGGGGCAAGGTTTAATGAATTTCAACATGAAGTGGTTGATCTGCATGTAAAATAAGTTGAACCACTGTTTAAATAAAAATTGCTTTAGAAATAAGAAAATTGAAGCTCATTAATTTATACCTACAGATAACTTAAAAGAAATGAAACAAATAAAAAAAATCTTTATTATTTATCTCTTCAATGTTTAGTTTAATAAATTGGATTTTTTCTTTGTCCTTTCAGAAGAATAGAAGAATAGAGAAATATTGGGACAAAGACAAGAATTTAATTTCCTTTCAATGATAAACACGTTTTGTTTGAAACCTGGATTAGAATTCATCATTCCCCTCAATTCACAACTTTTCACAAAGAGAAATCAATTTGTCCTCAAAATTAAATTTTCAAAACATTTTTAATTTAGAAAAGTTCTCAAAAGAATCAGGGTGGCGTAACAAAATCAAAATGGAGATTATTTTAGAAAAGGATTGAAATCTTGTTTTCTATTTTTCCCATGTTTTTCCAAGATGGAGTGGAAACACGTACAGCCACGTGTCGGGTCGGCACAGCTGATCACGTGTCAGCTCGATGCACAGTTTCCGTTTCCGGTTTCCCTTCCCCCAGCTCCCGCTACGCAGTTCCGTAAAAAACAGTTCGTATTCTCACTAATGTTCGCCAATATGTTTTTCTTATTGACAGTGAGCAAGATAGTTAACGAGAAAGAGAGAAAGGGGGTGAAGAAAACAACAAAGCATTTCTTTCGATTATCTATTACCTGGTACAGGTTTTCCTCAAAGAATGGGACTTCAAAGACGACTGCGAAGAATTTATTTTATCATTTTTGTTTAGTTCATAGTTCCCAGCAACTATTTTAAGCTTATCTTCTCTTAATCAGTTTATAAACCATTAGAAGATAAATGTTAGGGAAACAACTAAATTTAGCTTTCAGATATTAATGTTAACAATGTACTTTGTCGTCTTTGAATTCTCATCCTTTTTGAGTAACCCTGTATGCGCACAACCAATTCATAAGTCATCTTTTCTTTAAACAAGGATATTGCATTCTATAAACATTAATAATTTACGTCTTTGCCAAAACGTTTTCATCTGTTTTTGCTGTACACTGAAACAATTGTGATGCCATCTTCAAATAGTTGAACACGTAAATTTACAGAACAAACACAAGGACTAAGCTGACATGGTTAATTCTCAGAAATATGTATTATGATTCATTTTCCTTAGCACTTCGTAATTGTTAGTTTTTTGTTTTGTTTTGTATGCCTGTTTTCCCTTTTATTCTCTATATTCTGATATTTATGCCCCTTCTCACTTTCAACTCCATATTCTTAAAATTATCTCCTTTTCCTTTGTACTCCATATTCATGTACTCTAATTCCTCCTCCCATGTGTACTTTATATCCCCGCCTCTGTACTCCATATTTGCCCCCTATGTACTCCATATCCCCCTCTTTTCCGAAAAAACATTGTGCAAGTATGGAGTTTAGAACCGTATCTGGGATTCTCCGGAAGTAAAGACGATTTGCCGCCATATCCTGTCTTCCTGCCCACCCACTGTCTATGTTAATTTTATGTAAATATTTCCTCTCCGGGAAATGTAAGAATATTTGCCTATATTAAGAGAGTAATAACTCTGCTCTAATGTTTTAAAACTTATATATAATGTGGAGAAAACTGTTTATATTTACATAAATACCCTTCAACCCACAGCTTCCCCTTACACACACACACACACACACCCTAGCACACAAACAATCACAATTCCCACACTTTACTTACAATACGTAGAGAAAAATCAACACATTAATTGGTGATATGTTTTCTTTTTATCAAAAATACAAATATTTGAGAATACACTTGAAACTTGTTATTTCTGATGTTCCATCAACTCTCTAGTTGGACAAGTTCAATTCCTCTTGATCTGAGTAAAGAATTAGGTCTACAGAAACCAGCTGAACTTGAAATAGTGTTCTCCTCTAAATCAATTGTAGCGTGAAGATTTTGAAAAGAATCGTTTTCATTCCAAATCCCAGTTACACGATCCTCATTACCAGTGAAGAAGAATTTAATATCGTTTCTAATCTAGAAAACAAATAACAGATATAGATTTATTGATTTACTGAAAGATTTGACAAGCCGTCATTACCTCTCATAATGTTTTTGTTTAAAAAATAACCAAAAAATCTTTCAAAGTAAGAATTCACTTAACCTAAAATTATAATTTTCTAATCCTTATATCTTTACAACATGATGTTGTAATCCTTTCTTTTTCAAACTTTAATTTTGGCATAGTTCAAAAAAGTAGTTTAAAATATCAGAGGTTTACACCATCCGCATGCAGAGATATAGGAATGAGATAATTGGACTTTTAGGCAAGTGTTCAGATCCAATATGGTTTAGGAAATAAATGAATACCAGTTTTGTACTATAATATATTGCTTCAAAATAAATTTTTCAGAGCACAATTTGAATCGGGATATTTGATATTAATTTTTATATATAATCAAACCTTGTAGATCCTATCGTAGGTTAGTATATTCAACCAGAGAATAAGAGTAGATATGGTCACAATCCAATGAAGAAAAGTAAGAACTGCTCCTAAAAAAGAAAAGAATTTAAAAGTTTTGGTGCAAACGGAAAATTATTTTTGACCACAAAATTAAATTTGTAATCCTTATATCTTTTCAACATAATGTCGTAGACCTTAGATATTTCATACTTTGAATTTCGTAAGATCAAATAATTTAAGTTTAAAATATCATAGGTTCAAACCATCAGGTTGCAAAGATAAAAGATTCGAAAATTTGATTTTGTGGCAAAAACTTAGTTCCTTAACTCAACAAAAAGTTTAAGCGCACCTACCTCCAACCCTCAAATCTTCAGAACAACCTGACATTTTTTCAATAGCAGCATAGTTTCTTCTGAACAAAAATTCGTTTAGAACTTTATTGGTATATTTTCATTTATGGTATAAAGAAAAAGGTTGTTACCCAACTAGGAGTTTGTATGAGTACGCTGTTCCCACCACGTTTACTCCAACAGAATAGATAATACAGAGTATAATTCCGAACTTGAAGGATTAATGGAACTTTTCTATATCCGGCAGATTCGGGATTTTACATTAAGCGCTTCCAATGGATTTAAAGTAAAAAGTTTAAGATTTATTCAAACCTCGAAATGTTTTCAACTGATATTTCTAAAGGGAAAAGTAGTTTCAGTGAAAACGCCCAATAAATGTTTGTAAACCGATTTACATTCATGTTTGAATAGTATATTTTTTTCAAGACACTTAGCAGATTTTAAAACTTAAACTATGATAAAACTAAGGGTTGGTTAAAAGTTCATAAAATATTCTTTAAACTTGTCAAATGAAGTTGGCCAGAAAAACTTCCCTTGAGACTGAAGTTTGAAAGGCCAGGACTACATTTTAATGTGAGGACAGAAAAGAAGAGATGCACGGCCATTATAAGAAACTCTTCATAATTTCAAAGACTTAGATACTTGATCGTTAAACAAACAATGAAATTAGGATTACAAAATGAATTATTAAATTAATAAAAAAACCTTCATAAGTTCAAAGACTTAGATACTTGTTAAACAAACAATGAAATTAGGATACAAAATTAATTATCAAATTAATAAAAAAAACCGTACAGTTTGAAATTTTCCTGTCCAAATCATTAGTCCTGCCAAAATAAGAAACTTCGGAACGTTCGGATTGCTGGGACAGTCCTCAAGCCCTTTCACGCCTAGTTAAAAAGTCAGATACGAATTTTTAAATTTCAATAATTTAATTTTCATGATTTGGATATTTATTTCCCTCTGACTTTACGAGTTTAAATATGTATACAAAGAAGTATTTGAAATATATATAATATCAACTGACCTAAAACAAGAGAAACGAGGCTGAGAGAGATTTCTAGAAAGAGGAACACATACTCCACTATAATAAAGATGCATTCTAGCATCAACATTTCTCTAGCATTTTTGCGGATTAACTGATTTTCACTGGAGGATTTTCAAAGCTTTCGGTAGAAAATTTTCAAAAATATTTTCCTCCTTTTCTTTATAATATTTATTTTATTTCCAGCCGTAAGGTTAAACACATTTGTTATAATAAAATACGTAAGATTGTCCATTTCCTTTGTACATATCATATAATTCTATGGTTTGCTAATGTATAAAAATGGTTTAATGTGGGTGTATGTGAAACGTATCTGTTTGTTTAGTGTGTGCAGAACCAGCCTGTCATTTTCCTTTGTGTTCAGCACAATAAACCTCTCAGGGACCAGGGAAACATAAACCTTGCAATATCAAAATTCTTTCACAATAATGTATACTATATACTGAAAACACACATGTTTGTTATTTTTGTCATGATCTTGATCGAATCGGCCAGATGATTTACAATTAAATCAGAAAAAAATATTTAAATGAAATCTATAAGACACTTTTCACGACATAAATAAAAGATAAACCTTGATTAGTTTGCATTAATTGCATTATTGATACAGTGAGACCCAAAGACTTTGCTAATTATAAAGATGAGGCGTTGTAAATTTCTCCGACTATTGTGTACGCCTGTACAGCTGTATTTTGACGTCATTGGTTATTTTGGTTGTTTGAGAGTCTAACGATCGACATTAAAACCTTAGTTATTTAACATAAATGTGAATGTTTTGTGTAAGTTAACTAAAATTAATGATATTTAAAATTTATTTAATCATTTGTTGGAAATGAGGATCATTTGGTGTATTATACCTGAATTTGTGAAAAAGTTACGCATCTTTTTGAATAAAAAATAGCCAATAATTGTTACTGAAAATATTCTGCAGATGTCGTCAAATATTTTTACTGAGGTTCTATGGAATGGGATTTTAGGCGATGAAGGAGAGAGGGGACCAGAAATTTCCAATATTATAAACGGTAAATAAATTTTGTGTAAATGTCGTCTTCTGTTTAATCTTAGGCCAAAGAAATAATATCGCATACATTAATGTATTAATTTTACTCTTCAATTCAATTATGGGGATTTTGTTTCAAAAATATCCACCATTAAAGAAAAAAATATCACAGAAAGTTTCGTTAAAATTTCGAATTAAAGGGCGACCTTTTACTTAGAAGTATTTTAAAGTTAATTACAAAAGGTTTGAGGTATGATTATTGGAGGATTTTAAAAGGCAGAATAAAAAAATAACATTGATGAAAATAAAACTGGGGAATATAAAGACGACTTTTAGACTCAATTTTTGATTAAATGGTTCAATGAACATAAAATACCGCAATTGAGCAGTGTTGCCAAGCAAGGTAACATGTATGATACCAAATTGCCAAACCATCCACGAATAGGAGAGTCTGCGTTAACTTACCAGCAGATCCAAAAAAGAAAAAAGTTTGGATGAAGGCTCTTTAATTGGATCATATGAATTCCTTACGCTGAAAGATCCCATAATATTTTTCAATAATTCATTTAAATCAGGTAGAGAGAATTCAACCTTGAATGAAAAAATGAGATAATTGATTACTGCTAAAAAGTACAAGGTTACTTGCATAAAAGATATGAGACATTTATTTTCTTCTTATAAGCACTTCATAATCTTATACTTTAAACCAAAAGTAAATGTCTTAAGGAACTCATAGATGTATGTTTCAAGTTACCAACCCATTTTAAAGGTGTTATCAACAACAGAACCATTTAATCAATTAACTGGGTAACAATGAGGAAGATATCGTCGTTATTTCATCTTAAAAAGTGATGAATGGACTATGGACAAATTAAATATTTCAAGATAGAAAAACTTGTTTCGTTTTTAAATAACTATTTAATCTATTACAAAAGACAACATTATGAAACGTCAATAGGGTAAATACATAACGGATTTCTGGAGAAGACGACATTAGTTATTATCTTTGGCTATCCGAGGAAATGCGTCGAATTTGCGTAGATTTTCTGATGCGCTATCTTTATTTAGCAAAGTCTTTGGTGAGACCCATACAACTGTGAAATAGGAATACGACTGTTGACTCAAAGGTATGCTTTTAAATAGTCTAATAAACGTGAAACACTTTCTCCTTTCCATGTCTAATAAAAGCTGTGTTTCTAAAAAAATGATTCTTTCAGAATAGAAATAAATTGGCAAGAAAAAGGCATATTAATGATTGTGAGAATATTTTTTCCGAATGCTTAAATAAGAATGCATGTGTTGCTTTAGACTGAAAGGAATCCAATATTATTTTTCCTGCTTCTGTTTCATCAATATACAATAAACATGCAATATGAAATTAACATAATTTACCATCGTTAAAACGATTTTGTTTGTTGATTTCAGTCCACAAAATTAAGTTTGCATATGGCAGAGAGTCAACTAATTTCACCTTACATTATCTACCTTAATTATGTCCCTTGTATTGATCAATTTAAAGGGATTTCCTTGGATTAACCCCCCTTTCCCCTGAAAATATCTAATTTCAATTCTGTTTTACAATGGTTGGGGGAGAGAGAAAACCACGAGTCATTCACAGTTTCATTACGAGAAAAATTGTTTGTCACTCTGCATACGAGTGCTTTCCTGTCACCAGACAGTTATACAAGGGGGGGGGCAAGTAACATATTTCGTTCGTTAAATATAGTTCGTTATATTATCTCAAGAGAATGTGGTCGTCTAACAATATATGTAAATTCTTGTAACAACTAATATTTCTAAAGTAGTTTTTTTTTTAATAACTTTAGAAGTAAATTGGTAAAAAATATTTTATTACACATTAACAATTTTTTAGCTTAATTTTACTCCCAATTCTACTTTTGTTTATGAGGGATGAGACTTCAGAGCATCTATCTCGTCTTGGTTTGTTTGAGGTTTACCATGTGCTGGAACCTTCTCAGCCTGCCATGTTTTGATCGCCTAGAAAAAAAATAATTAATAACAAGTTTTACAATTTGGTTTCATTAGCATCATTCCAGAAATAATAAAGTTTAGACAAAGCTTTAAAGGGAACTGATTACACGCCTCAAACTTTAATTTTCTCATCCCTTTATCTTTTCAACCTGACAGTGAACTTGTTTTTTATTTTAAACTTTGACTATTTTATATAGCGGAATTCATAACGTCAGGTTGATAAGATACAAAGGTCAGATTAGAGAATAATCAGCTCCTTTTGCAAAATTTTTATTTATCAATATTTTGTGGGGTGGGGTGGATACAGTGTGTGACACCAGTTCTCGGTAGATCACTGAAGTTAAGCACACTTGTCCACAGCCATTAACTGGATTGGTGTTAAGACTGCTGTGGTTTCAAAAACATCTGAAGCCGACATCTTGTTAAACAGTTTTGACCCCCTGACGGATGTAGGAGGACAGCAGGGCGGCTGTCAACAACTATCGCAGCGAAAGGGTACGTTCTTTCTAATCAACGAGAAAGAAGCTTGAAGTGGATTGATACAAGTGAATGATGATGAAGAGAGGAAAGGTGGAAAAGCAGGGAGAGTCTATGGTTGCATGATTGGGAGCAGTGAGTGTAATGTTTCCTGTCTGTAAGGTACCCGGGCCTCACTCCACTATATCAGAAGAATTCCTGCACTCTATTATTCTCAGGCCTAAGAAGCAGCTGGAATCTTGTCAACCCTCTTCTCAGTATGAATGAAGCAACAAGTAGATTGTAACAACCCGATTTGATCGTAACAACCCGATCATGTCCTGGGGACAAAAAAATCTCCTGTAAAACATTTTAAGTGGAATTGAATTGAGCCTAGTCAACAACCACAAATTATTAACTCGAATCATCGAATTGATCGGTCACACTTTATTGTCTGAAAAGCAAAAAATCATGAAATCAGATGAGAAAGGACATTTTATGCTTCTAAATAGCCCAATTAACATGAAACACGGCAATTGTCCAGTGTTTACCATTTCACAATAAGATTCATATACATATTAGATTCCACAGCTTTATGAATCTCACATTATACAATTAAAAAATCTTGAGCAAAATTTAATACGCAAAAGAAATTTCGGAGACGACAATAAGTCCAAATTTTTTAGTTTTCAACTCTTTCTTGGCAAAAAAGGTACCTGAATATTGAATGTAAGCTGAAACAGGATGAGAAATAAACTATCTCTCATATAGAAAACTAATGCAAGCTCAGACACAATAGTCCACACTAATATCAGCCACCAAACCTACATGATCAATATTCAAAGACAATACTTACATTTGTTTAAACAAAGGAATTGAGTTTTTTCTCAAACGGTTTAATCCCAATATCTCTGCAATCTGATGGTGCAAATCTTAGATATTTCACATTTAGATTATACGATCTAAAAGAATTCATAGTTTGAAATATCTAAATTCTACGACATTGTGTTGCAAATAGGAATTAAAAGTACAGACTTTCTGGCAAAGACGCAATTTCGTTGGTACGTACAGCAATATTCAAACTGAATTGGGTGCTTCATCATTATTTTAGCGAAAGAAACTTTGTTGCTGCGTTAAAATTACCGGGTCAGGATTTTAAAATGGCGCCTCCAAAAGAATTGAATTGTTGACAATTGTTAATAGAACTCAAGAAAAACTCTATTGACTAAGTATTTGTTATTGTTTGATAATGTATAAAAGAGAAAATGTTTTTAAAAAGATTTAAAAAAAACATTATTACATGAAAGTGGTGCGCATAGCGTTGATTTTCTTACCCCAAAATGAACGCAGAGTGCTGAGAGATACCATCCAAATGTGCATGAAACCAAATCTCCAACTCAAAAATAAGAATAAAAAATAAGATTCTTTTCGATCAAAACAATATTTCCACATCATTTTAAGTGACACCCCTTGCAAAAATGGCAATGCCTGATTTACAATGGTACCCCTTAAACCTTGTCTGTTCATTAAGTACAAAGATATGTGTATGTAAATCTATTGAAAACCATTTTAGTTCATGTAAAACCCAGTGTACGCGCGTGCAACGCAAGACAACTGATCCGTTACTTGTGCATCCATTGAAATCACTGAAAATTTTACGCTAAAAGCGGTCTTGAAAAATTCGAATGAAAATAATTTTTTTTTCTGTCACGTCTAGAACGTGAATATTAATATTTTTAAAATATAAAACAAAGTGTTAAAGTACTCTGTAGATAATAAATGGGGATAAGTCCGACAAACTTGTTTTGTCAAAGGTTTTAGGGGTACTGTTGGGAATCGTACACGTCAATCTAACAAAAATTTGTTCATTTACCCTTTCTGTACAGTCCCTTTAATACCAAAACTTTAAAAAACTCCTCGTCAAAAAAAGATTCATCAAAAAAATAGAAAGAAACTGATTATTCGCGCCAACTCTAAATTTCTATCACAAAACATTCATTTGTGACTGGATTTTAAACTTTGGTTTCTTGATCTTGCAGAATTCATTGTGTGAAATATCAATAAGTTGCAAAGATAAAGATTATAAAAATATCGGTTTGTAACTAACTGTGTGGTAGATAATCAGTTTCTTTACAGTTAACTTACTGATATTTTGAATGCTGTCCCCCTGGTAAAGTCCTGAAGTTCCAGATTTAGTCCTATACATCTGAGAGAAATCATGTTAAATATACAAAACATTGATTAAATTAATAGTTTTCCTTATTTTCTTCCTGATTAGAAATATTCGTTAAAACTTACAGGTCACATGTTTCTCTTCACTTTAACCTCAGAAAATCAGGAATATAATATGACCTTTTTATTTCCAAAAGAAACTGTAGAAATTAAAAAACTGTAAATATCATAATAAAATATTAGAGCTAGCCCTATACCCTATTCATGAATACATTTCTGTCAATAAACATTAACAATCCTGAATGACCCGGTCTGAGTTCTCTAAAAACTCATGAGCTAGCTCCAATAGGAAGGAAACACCGGGTCCAGCCAACCAAACCCACCACCTAGAGTATCTATAATAGAATTGATAATAAGCAATGAACATCGATGATTAAGATGGATATGAAGAAGTAGACGTTAAAATTTAAACTGTTAATTTTCATTAGCGGGTTCTCCGTAAAAGTGGCTTGCACATTTCTTACGTATATAAGCAGCAATGGATAAATTATACCGGGCACAGTTATCTTTGGATGAAGGGTCAGTTGAAATTAAGCATAAAGTCCAATTAAGATGGATATGAAGCTACGTATAATGTTGAGGGCTTTCAAGTGGATGGTTGTTGCTGATTTATTACTGTATTTATGCACGATCACTTAATGTGTATTGTAGCAAAAATAATGTATAAATGAAAATTGTACTTAACGAAACCAGTTAATTAATGCAAGTAAAGATGTGACTAAACAAATTTATAATCAATTATTTTAATAATCTATATTTCATAATTTTTAATAATTTCTCATGTTTAAATTGTATTTGCTGTTTATTTTTTGTCTATTTTGACCCACTTTGTCATTAATTAAATAGCTATCAATAATCAAAGACTACCATTGAGACGTATCTTATTTGTGATGAGTGGGAAACCCTGTTTTAATTAATTATGCTACAGTCGTCGACGTTTATATCATTTAATGCAGAATTCTTTTTGATTCCTAGAAATTAGAAAGTTTTTTTTTTCAAATTAAAAGTTTACAAGTAAACAAAGAGAAGTTGCTTGACACTTCTCTGCGTTTTTTTTTCTATGTATCCATGCTGTTTGAAAACTTGGTAGAAATCAAAATTTAAATAAAAACTGATTTAAAAAGTCGTCTTCATTATATTGATATATATGACGACGACTGTATTTTTTTTACCAAGAATTCCCCCAGATAAGCTGAGGCCACCAACCAAGCAAACCATAGAAGAAGACTCCATGAAGAATATGGGTAAAGCTGTATGGATCAAAGAAGTATTGGGAAACCCTAAAATAAATAAAAAAAATCAGATCAATTTAACTTTATAGCACAGATTAATTTTAAGATTTTTAGATTGACATTAGTTTATACTCTCTTTCATTTTCCCGAACATTCCTTTAAAGCCAGGTTAAAAATCTAAACTTCTAGATTCTCTAACGTAGTCATATAATCTGTGAATTGAAAGCACTTATATCTCCAAAGACCAAAATCCAAATTTCAAATATTGACATAGAACAAATACTTTTTAGAATGTCGTCTTTTATAAAATCTAAATTTCAAATCTAAATTTCACGAATCCCATGGTTTTCATGCTTTTCTTAACTAATTAGTAACTTATAATTTATTTGAAAATTAAAATAAGAAATGTACCGTAAGAGTGTATGGTGGTCATTTAAGTCTCATCCTTTGTGGGTAACCCTGTATGAGTGTTTTCAGTTTAGTTACAAACTTACAATTAAAATGAATAAATATTGAATATATGAAACGATTATACTAGACTACATATGGCATAAATCTAAGTATCTAGAAGTATCTAGAGCTAAAAAGCAACCAAAAATGAGATTTGATCATCTGAATGAACTCTGCTATTTCTATAACACTCGTAAGAAATAAAAATGAGAAATATGATGCAACCTTTATATATTTCATGAAAAGTACATGTACCTCGGTGAATACCATTCAGGGACATACAACGGCCACCATTCTCCTTTATGCCACGCCATTATCTCAATTTATAAACTCTCCTTCTAGAACAGATTTATACCTTTCAGTTCTACAGAAAATATTCTGTGAGACTGTTTTGCACTGAGGAGCCGGCCTGGCCGCCTGCAAACCTAGATCTGCAGTCTGCACACTGCAAATTCTAGAAACTCCGGCCCACACACAATTTTGCATCATTGCATGGACCACAGAGAGAAAAGAGACTGACAGACTTGACAGATTTTCAGGTCGTCTTTGAAGAGAATGGTGTCGTAATTTTAAACGACCTTCTAATAAAGAAACGGGTATGTCCGATTCACAACCGTACTCGTGAAACCTTAAAGGGAGTGACCGGCAATGTAAGGTAGTTGAACTGAGTATGCAGTGTTGTGGAAAAATTATTTCGGATTCATTTGAGACATATCAAACTTTTTAAAGATCTGTGAATCCTGAGTTTGAGCGCAAATTCGACGTTCAAAACTCCTACTTAAGGGGTGGACACGTTTCAGAATTAGTTTTATTTAAATTATTAAATAACGACAGCGAAAAATAAAGTAAAAGTTATACAGTAATCTAATTAGATGGTTAGGAACATATTTCTCAAAAGAAATTTGTCAATAAATCAATGCTAAAATTGATTATTTCTTTTTCATTATCATATTGAATTTCTAATTTTCTTTGAATTTATTCTCAGATTTCTTAAAATTCTTCAAATGCCGTCTTTTCAATTATCATTCTAGAAAATCTGCGAAAACTTTGTGAAAAATGAGAAACCAGAATAATGAAAAAATAGAAACTAATAATGAACAAGATTACTTATTTTCGATGATAAGATTAATTTTTATTTTCTCAACATGTTCCTATACATGACGTCTGTAGTTTATTGAAGAACTTTTTTACATTTTATGTTGTCGTTATTTAATAAAATCCACCCCCAAAAGTAGGAGTTTTCAACATCGAATTTGCGATCAAACTCAGGATTTACAGATCTTTAAAAAGTTTAATATGTCTCAAATTAATCCGAAAGAAGCTTTCCACAACACTGCATATTCAGTTCAACTACCTTTCATAGCCGGTCACTCCCTTTAATCTGACCAATAATGTGGAAGAAACCATCGTTTTCTAGCTTGGCAAGTGTTTAATTCAATGCAATTCATTTCAAATTGTATTTTTCTGAACCTGAAGAAACATTATTAGTATAACAATTTTAACGATAGCATATAAAACATTATAAATGGTATATAATTGCTTTACAACAGGAGATCCCCCTGTATCTAAACAAACTCTAAAAAAATGAATTGGCAACACTATGAGGACGGAACGGAAGGGTTAGAGTACACGGTGCAGGCGACCATGCAGGGCACGTGGATTTAACGGTTCCGTCAATACTCCAGAAAGCTGTGACTTTCTATCACAATTTGACCCATTAAACATAATTTCTTTGCATTTTTTCCTGAATACTTTTTTTGGTCGGTCGAATGAAAAAAGTATAGAATAACCAAATCCGTAAGTTAAAAGATTACTGAATTTTAGACCAAAGCACGTTTGATTTCAAATAGAAGATTAACCGAATGCTGCTCACTCTGGTTATTTCGGGGTGAGGGGTTTACAGACGGTTTAAATCACAGGGAAACCACACAATTATTAATTATAAAGTGAAATGAAGGGCTCAACAAATTGAACATCAACAGAAACACAAAACTATGATTTGAAAACAAACATAACAAAATAGTTTAGAGCACTGAAAGTCCCGACATTTATAAATACTAGGCTTCGCGCCCATCTTTTTAACTTTTAATTGTGGGTTTATCTCTGATTATCTTACCTCTTTGTACAGTATAAAACAAAAACAAAAAAAGTTTGCGGATTTCATAATATTTTTTCGCGCATTTTTTAAATTTTACAAAAATATAAAACTTTTAACACAAATTTTTAAAATTTTATCATTCCCTGCAGGGTCATGTGAGGTCCCACACAAAATTTTGGGCTCGATCGGTTCAGCCGTTTTGACGTTTATTGGATACAAACAAACAGACAAACACCCATACCCCCAAGATAAATTTATACATAGAAGCGTCGTAGTTTTTATTCTATTTTAAATTCGTTTTATTAGAGATGAGTTTTAAATGAAGTGGTAAATTATTCAATAGAGATGGGAAGGTATATAATGGAAAACGTTTAATATAGTCAAGATGAATTCTAGGAAAAATATAATCAGTATTGAAGTTGATATTCACGATCTTCTTGATTTTTAAGAAATTCGTTTAAAAAAGAAATAGGAGCAATATTGATACTTAATTAAATGCATGAAATTGTTGAGAAACTAATTCAGGTAAGGGTAGAATATTAAGAGAATAAAATAATGGATCAGTTTGCGCGGTATATTAAAATTCTAAGACAGCGTTTTTACTAGAGTTGCAATTATTCTGATCAGGGAAGTAAATATTACTATCCGTAATTTAAAGTGAAAACTCCGCAATTATCTTTTATAAAGACAAAATAACAAATGAAAACAATCAGTTTTTAAAAACAAATTAACATTAATTTAAATTGCACATGTAATGTTTGCAATAGAGGTTCACTTAAATCAACTTTTACGGCCCCTGTAAGTCATCCAAGGTTAATGTGAAACCTATTTCTTTTAACTTTCAGTTTATTTTCATTAATGAAAAGAGAAGGCTAACATTTAATAGATGACAAAAACACACTGAGAATAAGTGTTCATATAAATCCACTATTTGTAAAAATAACGTATACGTATATCCTGAAATTATTTATTTTAAAATCTAAAACAGTTTTTAGCAGTTCTTGCAACTGGTGAAAAGTTCAGGACTCCCCCCCCCCTAAAATGTTTGACCATCAAAAAACTAAAAAGCTTTTTTTCAGATATTGTTAAAACCAAGTTGAATGATTTCCAAATGGTATCAAACTTTTAAAACCTCACTGAGATACATGACACCAATAGTCGAAAAGGGTCCAAAACAGAAAATGGCAGGCCCATTTAGGAAACTTATTTGTGGTAGTTTTACCCTAGTGCTTCCTATCAGATGTATTGCACATGTTGAATTTGTTTATATACATAAGATTTAATCAGTGCAAATAGAGGTGAGCCGAAGAGAAAGAGTTCATGCTCGCTCTTATGTTTGTAGTTATTACCTGGTCTCCTATAGGTAAAATTGAGCACAGTGAAAATGGTGAATTTAAAACTCACCTAATAAACAATATTCTTGAGCTCTCTACCTAACCTCGCACTAATCTTATGCCTGCAGTCCAGC
The DNA here is from genome assembly GCF_000591075.1 of Eurytemora carolleeae. NCBI lineage: Eukaryota > Metazoa > Arthropoda > Copepoda > Calanoida > Temoridae > Eurytemora > Eurytemora carolleeae. The sequence continues at coordinate 467,538 of NW_019396098.1, read as the reverse complement.
GTAGCCCAGAACCTCTAGGAGGCTATGATGAGAACCTACAACCGGTTACGGATGAAGGAGATACTGCGGGAACTACCTCGGAGTTAGATCTTTTAGCTCCAACTTCGCGCAGAACACGCTCTAGACTCGGAGCTGTTGGAACCTTCTCCAGATCCTTGTCTCGTGGAACTCCTGTATCTCCATGAAGTAGACCTCTAGGCTTTCAGGGTGCTGCTGGACGTGTATCTCGGACTCCTCCTGCTCGTCCAAGCACTCGTTCTTCAGGACTTCCTCTAAATTCTAGTATAGCATTTAGCCCTGTCATCTGACTCCGACTCCTCTGATGCCTCCGGTGAACCTGAGACTCATACTCTGTCATTTGGCTCCGACTCCTCCGATACCTCTGGTGATCTTGATGCTCTCCACCCCCTTGAGCAGGCTGCTCAGGACGTTAAGAGAAATTTCTTTTCAGGTTCTGCAAAGGAGGATCAGCTGAGACCACAGTGAACCCTAGATTAAAACAACTAAGTGATTTATGGATGTTTAAACACAGCAGTAACGGTGATTGATCATAAAAATCCAGGTTCCTCAGGAATTCGGCTGGTCAGCTAAATGAACGAAACGTAACTCCTTGTGATTAGTGTGAAGATATTGAGACAGACGTGAATTCTTTGAAAACACCTGAACACTTTCCCTGCCGCCCAGTGTAAGATCTGTGGATCTTTATAAACTAATGTGTGTTCAGGGTGTTCAAAGTCGAGAAGTTCTCCAGCTTGTCCTACAGAGAACCCCTATCTTCAAGCAACTAATCCTACAAATCTCTACAAATACATTGAATCTACCATTATCTATCTTACCATTCAAACTACCAATCTAAGATTTTGATGTAAACCTTTCTGAAGCCTATTTTATATTCTTGAAATTGAGTCTAATTTTCTACTATCGTACATGTCTTAAAACAGAATTGTCGATAAGTTTTTAAATGCTTAAAAGTCTAGCCACTTTAGTTTTAATAATAGGTCTTGTCTTTCAGACCAAGATGGGTTAGTTGTACCCCTCCCACTTGGTTTCATTCTCTTTCTCCAGGTTTATAAATCATCCGTGATTTAAATGTTCACATGGAANCCCACCCTTCCTAGCAATGCATGTCAGACAGAAAAATCAGATTGTAGAAGGAAAGCAGTTAAAACACATAAACTGAAATTATTTAATTCTGTCTTAAAAATATTCATGAAAGAAAACAGGGAGTTCAGGCATGTTTATGCCTAATTTTTAAAATATTTTTCTTAACAATATTGTAACATTAATATTTACCTTTTCAATCTCAAAAAATGCTTCTGCAACTTTCTGCATTTCTACATTTCTAAGTATTAATTTCGTGGATTTATCTTGGAACTTTTAGCAAAGGATCTGAGTTTTTGTCACAAACTCAGATTTGTTAAACCCAATATCTCTGCAACTGGATAGGGTAAAACTTTGATATTTCAAACTCAGATTATTTGATCTAACAGAATTCATAGTTTGAAATATCTAAGGTATACGACATTAGGTTTGCAAAGTTATAACGATAGGAAAATTTTAGTTTGTGGCAAAAACTCAATTCCTTTGTAGCTAACTGCTCGCCAGCAACAAAATATACCTAGTTGGTCACGATCCCTTTGATCTCAATTTAACTCCCAATCTCAACTTCCAATGTTTTTTTCAAAGTCGGAATTGTATAATTTGTTATTTTTTTTTGACTTACACTTAAAAACGATCTCATCGGAAACGTTATTTTTTTCCAGAAAAATACATATTTTTAAATTATATTTCAAGATGTACAAAATAGTTGTATAGGGGTTGATTAAAAACAATAATGTAAGCTTATGCTAGAGGTTTAAGAGCTGCAGTCTCTTCAGGGTTAGGTTTAGGTTGACCTTCTTCTGGAACCTTCTCAGCCTGCCATCTCTTTATAGCCTTAACAATAAATATATATGAATAATTAATATAAAATAAATTGAGTCTTTATAGTTTGAAATATCTAAGGTCTACGACATTAGGTTTCAACGATAGTGGGATTATAAAATCAGAGTTTGTGGCAAACACTAAATTTTGTATAACAATAAAATTTAGATTTAAACTTAAGTGAACTAATATTGGGTATTCATCTATGGAATAATGGTCAAATTCCCGCAAAAACTGCTGGCGTAACATATATTCCTCGAAAACAACAAGTATTCCATTATTCCTCATATAAAACTATATTATCTACCTCTATATTACAAGTTAGTTGGATTACAACAAGTATTCCATTATCCCTCATATAAAACTATATTATTTACCTATATATTACAAGTTAGTTGGATTACAACAAGTATTCCATTATCTCTCATATAAAACTATATTATCTACCTCTATATTACAGGTTAGTTGGATTACAACAAGTATTCCATTATCTCTCATATAAAACTATATTATTTACCTCTATATTACAAGTTAGTTGGATTACAACAAGTATTCCATTATCTCTCATATAAAACAACAAGGCTAGCTCAGAGGTTACAGTCCATATTAGGATAATCCACCAAACCTGTAAAAATAAAAAATGAATTTCGCTTATTTCTTTTACAAAATTTTGATGATAGCCAAGGCTAACGTTAAGTGGATTGGCTGAAGGAACTGAGTTTTTGCCACAAACTCTGATTTTCTAACCCCTTTATCTTTGGAACCCGATGTCGAACTGTTTTGATATATTTTAACTATGAATACTGTTAGAAAATCAGAATTTGTGGTAAAAAATCAGTTCATTTGTATTATTAAAACTATATTTTTAGTTTTTTAACTTTTTAATCAACGTTAAAAAAACTATTCTAATTAAAATATGTTATGTCTTACTCTACACCGATCCTCAGTAGTAAAATCCGTATAAGTCAATCGGTAAGATCAAATAGATTAATCTACAGAAACGGATCAATTATACACGGCGTCACAAGTGTCAAATATATCAAGAAAAACGAAATTTTCTCACAATAATTGACATGTTTTCCGAGATTAAATAAAAAAGTGTAAAAACAGAAAATAAAGAACACATAAAATTGCACTTATTTTATTGTAAGAAAAGCACTTTATTCTAAAATTATCACTATCTTCTATATATAAAAAAAAAATTCATATATATGTTGAGTATAGCCGGCCAAACAGCTGGAACGATCGGGCTGACATTTTTTGTGGACACTCATGGGTGGCCGGGGGGTGTTTTTTTTCCTCAATATTTTTTTAATTTTTATTTTATTTATTTTTTCCACGGGCAACGCCCGGACCTTCAGCTAGTTATTAATAATTTTGTCGGACACAAAAACTAATCTGACTCTAAGAGTGCACAAATTCTACGTTGCCATCTATTGTACTAAAATCAATTTAGGGGATATAAGCGAAGGAAAACTAAATTTAAACGTTTTTAAAAAGTAAAAATGAACACGTTTTATGAATTAAGAGTGAAAAAATCCAAAATAAATCATAAAATATCAACAAATTCAAAATGGTTATACCAGTAAAATATAAAAGGCTGTTTTTAGGTATAGATTTTTCAGATTTTACTTACCCCGTAATGAACGCATAGGGCAGTGAGATACCAACCAAAAATACAAGATATCAAATCTCCGACTGAAAAAAAATATTCAATTTTGATTTTATTTTGACTATTTTACAAAATATAATAAAGCAGAGTGAACTTCATTCTATTGCTAACATTTCTCCTGGAAAGTTGATTACATATATAAAAATGCTAAATTATGAATTAACGATAAGACTCTTTAAGAACTTATTTCAATATCTTCAAAAAAAAAAGTTAGATTAGATTTAGACAAAGAAATTTTTTTGAAGATCACCTTTTACTTCTTTTACAGTATTCATATATATGGGATGTACTTTATCAGAAAAAAAATGAAGCTGAAAGATTTTTATTTTTGATAAAGCTTACTTATATTTTGAAGGCTATCCCCCTCGTATAGTCCTGATGTGCCGCTGTTATTTCTGTACATCTTTGTAAACGTTTGTTGAAAAATATTTTTTGTAACCATTTAGTGAGTTATAATACGGTTACGGTAACCAGGTTACCTTCGTTTTCGAACCCACTCATATTTTTGTTATTGTGTTTGGTTTGGTTTAATAGTCTTTGGCTTATTTAAGTATAAAGCAATCTTTGAAATATAAAAACTTTTTTCGCAAAAACCCAAAAATGTTTTTTTTAAAACTGAAGCTTTAAAATCTTCATAACCAGGTTTACAAACAAGTGGGATTGCACAGTAAGCCCAAAGGACAAGGCCTGGCGACACTACAAAGTCGATACCGTCTCAAAAGTTGGTGCATAATTGTCCAAACTGTGTAGAACACCGTGCTTGATTGACCGGAATCAAACATTTTATTCCGGTCAATCAAGATCAATCAACTATTATCAACAATCCTGGATCATCCACTCTGAGTTCTCAATTAGCTCATGAGCTAGTTCAGCTAGTAGAGCTATTCCTGCTCCAACTAACCAAACCCACCACCTAGAAATTATCTTGTTCATCGTTGGGTAATTTTCAGAAAAAATGAATAAAACTTTCAGGATTTGAAAACTGTATTAAGATATTGAAAAATTAGATTATATATAAAGCAGTTTTTTAGTTCCATGGTTAATTATTAATAGTGTCAATTATAAGTTTTGAAATAACTATTCATCACTATAATTGTGGTTCTCAGTGCTATAAAGTTTTTGGACAACTAGGCTTTAATGTGAGAAAGAATATTGTTAGAGGTGATGCTTGACAGACTTCAATGGCTTTTTATAGAAATAATATTCTTTTAACAAAGCAGAAATAAAAAACAATAGGAAATATTAATTCTTTTTTTCTTCTCAAAATATCCAATGTTTTTTAGAAAATCCCAGAAACCACGTCTGTAATAAAATTTACCTGAGTACTTACCAAGCATACCCCCAGACTAGTTGAGGCCACCACCCCCATAAACCGAAGAATATGAAACCATGAAGAATATGGCAGAAACTGTAAGGATCAAATAAGTTCTGAGAAACCCTAAATATAAAATCATTTATTTTTGGATACCAGGGACCGAGTTTAATGAATTGGAAAGGTCACTGAACTAACTTGCGCCTTGAATCCCCGATTCAAATACTCGCGTATCTTTAACTTTAAATCGGTAATTGAAGTTTTAAAACGGTAATGATCATTAAATTTGGTTCCAGATTTAAGGTAATTGTAAATTGTTCTTGGCATTTTATCTTTAAAAAAATTCAAAGATAAGATTGCATGTAATCCTCAAACTAAATAGAAATATTTTAACCATTTGATCTACTTTTATAATTTACATATGTTTTATATAGACTCTATTAAAGTTTTATCAGATTATATCAATGTATTATGAGATACGATCAAAGTAAAAAAATTGTGAGGTCTTTAAAAAGTTTTCTTAGGTTCTATTAAAGTTTTGTGATATTTTAACAAAGTTTTATGAGATGCTAAAATGAGATTTTACAATAGTTTAAGGAGAATCGGTCAACATATTTTATAAGTTTTTCACCTAAATCACATAATATTCTGTCAAAGTTCTAGAAGATTCCAATTACCTAGGAGCATACCAATCTGGTACATAGATGGGCCACCATTTTCCGTTATGCCACGCCATTTTTAAAATTCAGTTTTCGATTCCGGAACTAAGTTGCTAAAAACTCGTGTCAATTTTCTAATCTTTAATGTAGGTGCTACCTCTTATATTTTTAATTATGAAGTCTGCGAGATTAAACAGCCTGAAGTTTGAAATATCAAATGTTCGCCAATTGCAGTTGCAAATATGTCGATTGGAGAATTCAAGTTTGAGGCAAGTTATCAGTTCCTTACAAGTAATTTAGCAGACTGTTATGTTTTCTACATTGCATCAGTTTAACTTGTATAACATGATAGCTCTGAAACATGTAGGTTGTAGTTTATACTTTGAGCTTTAACTTTGATATTATCCAATAAAGATCTTGTTTTGTACTAACGTAAATTATGTGTTTCCAAAAATTATGTTAACCCTGAGACACGGGCACAAAGCTTAAAGCCATAGAGAATAGAATGTATAGAGAGGAATTAAAAGAATCTCTCGGTATGAATTTTTTCAGTCCCTTTCAGCCTGAAAGGGAGTTCAAAGTGTACAAATCATGTAAATATTCACAAATGATATGCAGTAGAGTACATTAATACAGTATGTTCCCTAGACTATTCATTTCAATTTCGAAATTTTTAAAGCTGTTAAATAAACTTTATAATGAATAAGGTGAATAATAAACATCATTTGATTTATAGTTATAACGGAAAATCATCGTTTGTAAAGTGGAAGGCATAGAGTCTATGTGAAATGATCATTGGTCAATTATGAAACCATAATTTGGTTTTCTTTTAACAATAATTTTAGATTTTCTATAAAATGATATTCCAGGGCCCAAGAAGGTTATATAGCATAAATATGTGAAGTACACCTGCAGTATGGAAACAGTACAACAAAATGGCCGTTTTCCACTTTTTTCTAGTAAATTCCACTCTATATATTCTATTCTCTATGCTTAAAGCACTCTAAATTTCGTATAATATTCTTACAAACTGACCCACACTAAAGCAAATTTCATTGGACGTTAGCTCCAAAACTAACACTTGGCCCCTTTTAAGCACTGCTGAGTGTTAGAAATGGGCACAAATTGAAAGACTGGGTTTTGGGGATCCCGGCCCATATCCAGAGTAAAAGTCGTTAAACTATGACCAACATTTTATTAAACATGACGAGGACAACATTTCCCAATTTGAAAAAAAATTTAAATCGAAATTATAAAAGTACTTCTTTTTATATTAAATCTTTTGACCGTTTTCAGGAAAATGTCAGGTTTTCCAATTTGGAACATATCATAAATTTGAAACATTGTCGCGTTTTCGAGAGAAAACCCATTTTCCCGTTTTTGAGTATATAAATCACAATTCAAAACAAAAGTCACTTTCATAACTTACAAAATAAATCACTGAAAAAAAAATTATCTTTTGAATACTAAATTAACTTCTAGAACTATTTATTGACTCTAAGTTTCCACATTTTATATGTTAAATTTTCAAACATTTTAAACAAACAGTTTCCCGCATTTCTAGTTAATTCTATATTGTAAGAACAAATTATATTAATTTTTTGATTTCTCAATGCTTTGATGATTTCTAAATTATAAAAGAACAGTATGTTTTTATTTCCTATATTGTTAATATTTTACCCCTTTTCAAAAAAATCTTGTTTTGTTACGCAAGTGCGTAAATACTTTAAAATTGACATTGATATGAATTCCGGTAATTGTCTCAAAACCAGGACATGTTCGGAAAACGCGACATGAGCTGAAATCCGGTATAATTGTTTCAAAATAGGGATATGTTCGAAAATGAAATCAAGAATCAACAAAATCTAATTATCACACTTTATTATTAGTTTAAAATTGGCATTCATTGTTTCAATATATAGTTTTAGCCATTTTTTTTTTATAAATATATGGTGTAATTTTGTTCTACTTGTCTTGGATTTAAAGATATATACTCTTGAAAAAGATAGCTTAGCAAATTTGGTCCATTTCTAACACTCTGTGTTAAAAATGTGCCAAGTGTTAGTTTTTGAACTAATATCCCTTGAACTTAGAAAGTCTTGAGCAAAACAGTTAAATGTAAACACACCGCATATTGAATTCAATCCACTCATTGCACTGTACACTAGGAGCATTTCTCAAAAAACCAAATAACGTAACCACCAGAGGCTATTAAGTAAATTAAGAATAATAATGAGTCCATTGCCAACTCTTTTGATGTACATTAATCATCTCTGGTCTGGTTTTATGCTAAGCACTGGAGCACAATGATAAGCTGTATATAATCTACTCTAATAGTGTAAATGTAAAAGTGTGAGTAAGACTAAGCACTGATAAAAAGCAGCTGGATTCTTTATCTCCAGTATATAGTGTAGGCTAGGAATATACATGACGCACAAACCGGGAATCTAGACTGAGCAAATATATAGATATCTACGTATATATAATTATACGCAATACGCAGTTCTACACACTATATACGCAGATTTTACGCACGATCGTAGGCTCAAATTTTTTGTATAATGATAGCTCTCTAATTATGGTGGGGAATTTTGAGGGAATTTTCATAGTTCCAAAAATAGTTTTTAGTACAATAACGATGATTGGCGGACAAAGGAATTGAGTTTTTGTCACAAACTCAAATTTTCTAATCCCTATATCTTTGAAACTTGAATGTGTAAACTTTTGATATTTCAAACTTAGACTATTTGTTATAACAGAAATCATAGTTTGAAATATCTAAGCTCTACAACATTGGGTTCAGTAGATAAAGGGATTAGAAAAGCAGAGTTTGTGACAAAGACTCAATTCCTTTAGCTGTATATGCAAGTATCGCACCACAATAGTTCTCATGGGTCAGGTAAAAAGGATAAATTGAGACAAAAATCAGGCTTGAGGGAAGTTATTGGTTTATATCTGTGTGTATATTTCTACTAAAATAGGCGTAATTAATCTACAGTGGTAGGCGATAATATCAATAAAATGGAGACGACTTTTTTATTGGTCTTATAATTCCACGGGCAACGCCTGGCACTTCAGCGAGATCAACATAAGACAAGGATTAACATTTTTCGAATAAGTAAAATACGCAATTTAAAATTATTACAGATGTTTTAAAATTATTAAAGATGTTCTAAAACTACTCCATAATTGTAATCTGATGTTTGTACTTAATTAAGACAGGGTTTATTAAAAACAAAAATACGTTTAACTTTTTAAAAAGTTAAGGATTTAAAAGATCTTAATTTTTCATTTAAATTCCAAACACTTTTGCATTTTGAATAAAATTCATGATTCCATAAGACAATTTCTTAGGATATGCAATTTTTATATCTTTTGAGATTTACCATTTTTTATATCTTTTAGCGTGAACAAAATTATATATTTTAGAAATTAACCTTTTCAACTATTATTTAAAGTTTAATCCGTGACAGCCATGACCTGAAAATTAATTTTTGTGATGAACACATTTGTTTTAATATATACAGCAGTTTAGTTTCAGAAACAATCCACGACGTACTTCCTTGATTTCAGAAGATATTTTCTAAAATATTAAATTTTAGATCATTCAAAATACCTTTGTTTCAATACATTATCAGTGAATATTTTGCGTCACATTTCTTTGTTTGATTAAAGGGACTGTAAGCTTTATTTCAAGTGACCATTCACAACGGTACCCTTTTAAGCTTCGTCTGATCAAGTGTGAATTAGATATAGTATAAGTTTGAAAACTAATTATTTTCTATTGATATTTTTCTACAGAAGTGACTTTTGCATTTCTATTGCTGGAAAACATTAATGAATTATCAGGAAAAAAACACTTTTTAAAACAAAGTTAAACGACAATATCTTCCTCATTATTGATCAGATAAAGGTTTCAAAGGTACTGTTAATCTGGCATTTGCAATTTTTATATGGAGGGTCACTTGCAATAACGTTTAATTACAGTCCCTTTAAAGGGACTGTAGACAGAATTTTGCGTGAGCCAATATTGAAAGAGTTGCATTTCAGATTCACAATAGTACCCTTGAAACCATGAGGAACGCATCGTCAGTTTTTTTATCTTTTTTTATATTTTCACAATTTACTTCTTTGTCTCAAACTCAGTAGCATAAATCCGCGAGTTACTTTTACGCAGAAAATAATCAAAATTTTAGCAAATTCTAGCACATTCACCCTTGATCAAACTAAGGGATTACAGTTGTGAATCTTACATAATACTTCAAATTACGTCTACAAAATCCTTAGAGTAAATCCAATTTAAAATTAAAAACTGTTTTGTTTGTTTTTTAATTTTGTGACCATAATTTAAAGAAAACACCACTTTTATGTGGCAATAAAGAGTCAAGAATTCCGAACAGTCATTTCTGAACTATCATTTTTTAGTTGGGAACCCTGTATAGAACTAATATTCGCCATTTCCATGCTATAGTCTTCTGTTTAGTTGGGAACCCTGTATAGAACTAATATTCGCCATTTCCATGCTATAGTCTCTTGTTTAGTTGGGAACCCTGTATAGAACTAATATTCGCCATTTCCATGCTATAGTCTCTTGTTTAGTTGGGAACCCTGTATAGAACTAATATTCGCCATTTCCATGCTATAGTCTCTTGTTTAGTGTGGAACCCTGTATAGAACTAATATTCTCCATTTCCATGCTATAGTCTCCTGTTTAGTTGGGAACCCTGTATAGAACTAATATTGTCCATTTTCATGCTATAGTCTCCTGTTTAGTGGGGAACCCTGTATAGAACTAATATTGTCCATTTTCATGCTATAGTCTTCTGTTCAGTGGGGAACCCTGTATAGAACTAATATTGTCCATTTTCATGCTATAGTCTCCTGTTTAGTGGGGAACCCTGTATATATAATATTGTCCATTTTCATGCTATAGTCTCCTGTTTAGTTCGGAACCCTGTATAGAACTAATATTGTCCATTTTCATGCTATACTAAAGATTCTTTCTAAGAACTCGTACATATTCAAAGACCTTAAAGGGAGTGTTCGCGAAAGGGGGTAAAGGCTTAATGCGATAAAATGCTCTTTTGATCGATACTAATCTTCCTTCTATCTGTTGCGATCATTCAACTCGGATCGTAAACAAATCAATTTAATTCCAAACAAATCATTCAGATATTACAAACAATAGTCATCGATTATTTTTCGACGCATTCGTAAATAGTTGATATTTCATAACATTTCGTATTTTTCATGATCTGAGAGTTACTTTTGAAAACATTTATTCCTGTTTCGAGGATTTTTAATAATGAAGACGACATTTTCACATTTTCCAGGAATGTTCGAAAATCCAGCGCCCGCGAAAATTATTAAAAAAAAAAAAAATCAAATCAGAAAATTCATACTTTTAGACCAAAGTTTTTATTTTTGGGTTTTTTTCCGGAAACTTTTTTTCCTGTGGCTTTCATACATAGATTCATATCATCCTGGGTTGATAAGATATGGTGAAGGGGGATTTGTTTGTGGCAAAGACTCAATTCCTTTATTTAAATGTGAAAAAAGTCTATAAATACATATCCTAAGACCAAATTTAATGAATTTGAGTTGGGTCGCTGAACCACCAACTCTACTACTGGTTTAAATTTGAACCACCAATTCAAAGTTTAAGATTCAAGAAGTGTTTGAATCGGTGGTTCAAATTTGAACCGTCTAAAGGCAGTTCAAATTCACTAAATTTGGTCTCTGGAACCAGATTTATATAACTAATAGCGAGACTTCGTTGAAACGCGTAGACTTAAAGTTGAACCACTTCTCTTTATCTGGACCTGGCGTACAAGATAAGTGGCTGAACTACGTCTACGCGGCTCAACTGTCTCGCTATTCATTAAACCTGGTCCCATTCTATATTAAATAAACACAAACAATATAAATGGCAAAACCTTTAATTTTACTTCCTTTTGTTTGTTTTGCTTGCCACGTGAACCTGTGAAAGTGTGGATGATTTCAATGTACTGTATAGTTTAATTGTGTAGATGTACAACATATGTACATGTTTAAGTTTTTTTTGTACTATTTTTACATTATGAATTTTATGCATGAAATCAATGTATTGTAGCAGTTTATATGTTTTGGTTATGTACAATATGTACTTAATTTAGGCTCTGCAACAACTGTAGCAGCTACTTCAGCAGCTGCTGCTAGTACAACAGCTGCCGCTAGTACAACAGTTGCTTCAAGCACAACAGCTACAGCAGTAGGTCCTGGTACAACTGCCTCTAATGACAAGTACTGTACATTGAACAGTCAGCATACAATGTGCTTATACAAGGTACGAAAAAAACATTTTTAATATATACAGGTTACCCACAAAGAATGATCCTTTAATGACGACCTAGAGCGCTTTAAATATAGAGATTAACAGGTTTCATATGGTCATATTCGTATAACTGCATATTAACCGGGAATGTAAAATAAACATATTGAAAAAATCCATTAATTGAAAAAAATCTTATCCTAGCCTGTCCGGAACAAGCATAAAGCATTAGGAACCCTGATAAGACTTATCAGGGCTAGGGAAATAATCTTTATCCTGTACATTTTTTTTTTTTTGGGGGGGGGTAGGGGGTAGGGTCAGAAGATTGGTAGTAAGGAAAATATTCCCAAAAAAATCAGCAAATAAAGGTGTTTAGGGTCCTTCAGCAGACTGCACTAGTAAGGAAAATATTCCCAAAAAAATCAGCAAATAAAGGTGTTTAGGGTCCTTCAGCAGACTGCACTAGTAAGACAATTTTCCGAACTTTGTCTGAAAATGCTAAAACTTTAATTCTCAACAAGCACAACGAGCTGAGGAGCAAGGTTGCAACAGGACAAGAGGCAAATCAACCTTCAGCTTCAAACATGAACAAGCTTGTGAGTAGTTTTTAAAGTTATGATTTTTCAAAAATATATTTGAGCGTTTTAATTACTTTCAACTTAATTTAAATCTTGTTGTTTGAAAAAAAAATTATTGTAAAAGTCAAAACAAAAATATTGATATAATTAAAAAAAAAGGATTTCAGTTTTTGCCTCAAACTCTGATTTTCTTAATACTGTTTTATCTAGTCTTATATTATTCTGAAAATGTCTTCAGTAAGAATACTTTGATATTTTACAATTAAGAAATCATGAAAACTCCGGGTTATTTGAAGTAACGAAACGATACGTTTCTAGGTTTGTAGTTTCTCCGATACGTTTCTAGGTTTGTAGTTTCGCCGATATGTTTCTAAGATTGTAGTTTTTCCGATACGTTTCTAGGTTTGTAGTTTCTCCGATACGTTTCTAGCTTTGTAGTTTTGCCGATATGTTTCTAAGTTTGTAGTTTTTCCGATACGTTTCTAGGTTTGTAGTTTCTCCTTTACGTTTCTAGGCTTGAAGTTTCTCCGATACATTTAAAGGTTTGAAGTTTTTCTGATACATTTCTATGAATTCTAGTTTTTCCTAAACGTTTCTAGGTTTGTAGATTTTTTCGATACACTTCTAGGTTTGCAGTTTCTCCGATACGTTTCTAGGTTTGTAGTTTCTCTGATTCGTTTCTCTGCTAGTATTTTCTCCTTTACGTTTTTAGTTTTGAAGGTTCTCCGATATGTTTCTAGGTGTGGAATGCCGAGTTAGAGTCTATATCCCAGAGACTAGCTGACCAGTGTATATTTGCTCATGATTCTGTCAGGTAAACTACAGGTTTAACCACTTCAGAGATGACTTTATACATACACTCAGCCTTTTTCATTAAATTCTTGATTCTCTGAAACTACAGGGTGTCCCATTAATTCTGACAATTTTTAAACAGCAATGTAACAAAATATCCGCTTCAAGTATTGCAGAAAAAACACAAATTCAGTTTTTATACACCAGTATTTCGATCAAACGTTTCAAGCGCAATTTCACCTTTCTTTGGTTAGGCGGGTTAGATAAAACTTATTTTGCACGAAGATAGCCAAGAGCTTACTCAGAGTTTTTAAAATTCGTCGATAACCCTCATTTCGTTGAAGAGTTATTACTCTTCAAAGTCAACCCTGCCGAAATACTTCTAACAGTTTTAGTCGATTTTCACATTAGAGGTGAATTATGCATTTTTTTACATTTCTGGGTTTCTGCGGATTTACACTTATTTGTCCAAATTCAATCTTCAAACCAACATTTTAAAGAGTTTTAGGTCGTCATTAAAGTCTCATCCCTTGTGAATAACACTTTTATCATAAAACATCTTTGATTCAGTTCTCAAGGGGAATCTTTAATGGATATACTTGGTTTAGTTTTTCATCAAATATTCAGGGTTAGCCACAAAGCATGAAACTGTAAAGAGACGACCTGAAACTTTTAAATATTACGATATCATGGTTGAATTATAACATCTGCCTTAGATATAGTCTTTTGATGATTGGGCATAGTCAATATTTTATGTTATTATTTTTTAGCCTTTTTTATTAAATACTTTTTTGCCGGCATATACGTTTTGAATAAACAATATAAATCAAACAAATCATGTTTAAAGATTGTTGAATTATAGACAAAACACTCTGGTTTGTCCGGGGTAAATGGTTTACAGTAAAGAATCCCTTAAACATATAATATCATATTATATTAGGAATAAACTGGATGGAACTTCAGTCGGACAAAACCTTTATATTTCCTCCAGCTCTGCACAAGGATCTGAAGCATCTGTTCAGGTTTTTTTTTTCAAACGATATTTGATATATTTTCAGAATTACAGAATAAACCAGAATAAGAGTCGTTTTAGTTCAATTTTAATTATTATCAATGCTAACTGTTTTGTAACATATGTAACTGTTATAGCTTGTAATTGTGGATCTTGAGAGATCTCGATCTTTTGTTAATCTGCAGATTAATTTAATCTTTATGCGATATCCGCAGTATAGTTGCGTAGCTGAAAAGAAGAGATTAAGCATTGATCTTCAAAATAAAAGTGCCCATTGTGGATATCGAGATAAAGCACAAAAGTTCCCAGCTCTTTTCATAAAGAATTGAAAATTATAAAATGTTAACGGCGTTTAAAAAAATGGGAAGAATATCGAATACTATACTTTAAAAGAGTATTTTCAGGGAGGTTCCGCTGGCAGTGTCCAGGCCTGGTATGATGAGGTGACAAACCCTGGCTTTAGCAGCAGTAATATCAGCCCATTTGTGTAAATATAAGTTTGTAAATAGGGATTGTTCAAGTTTTTTAAGTGAACAGCATACAGTGATAACCAGAAAACTAAAGAATAGGATGTCGTCTTTTAGACTCAAGTTATGCATTTGAATAGTCCAACAAATATTAAGCACAGCAATTGTGAAGTGTAAACAGACCCGTTTTCACATAATAGTGATTTAATAATTGGCTATTAAAACTATTAGTTTTGTAACAACCAAGGCTATATAATAGAATGGATATATCATATACTGATGTAATGTTCCGGGCAGTACGTTTGACATTGGACCCTGGACTTTTGTCTTTAATTTTCGTAAAGTTAGTTGGTGTCAAAAGAATATAAAAAACATTGTAAGTTTTTAAAGTTTAGCCTCCTTCTTTGTATCATAAAAATAGTCGGAGATACTAAAGAATTAAACAACCTTGGTAGTATATTTAAAGGGAGTGTTCCCGAAAAATAGAAGGGGGTGTAGGCTTAATGCGATATAAAAACGCTTTTGATCGCTACTAATCTTACTTCTATCTGTTGCGTCTATGAGGAGAAAATTGTTATAGACGTCTCATACCAAATAACTTACAAATTGAGAAAATTGCAGCATACGACTTAGACCGTAAAAAATCAATTGAATTTCAAACAAATCATTCAGATATTACAACCTAAAGTCATCGATTATCTTTCACCACATTTGTATATAGTTTATAATTTTTTATATTTTATTTTTTTTAAACGGATTTCGAAAAATGTGAGTGGTGCGCGGCATTCTTAGATAGTTGCACAAGTGACAAGAGAAATAATCAAATTCAAAACAAATTAATTAAAAAATATTATAAAATATAAACTATATACAAATGTGGTGAACGATTATCGATGACTATAGATTGCAATATCTGAATGATTTGTTTGAAATTAAATAAATTTTTTTACGGTCTAAGTCGTATGTTGCAATTTTCTCAATTTGTATGGACGCCAAGTTATTCGGTATGAGACGTCTTTAACAATTTTCTCCTTATAGACGCAACAGATAGAAGTAAGATTAGTAGCGATCAAAAGAGCTTTTTTATCACATTAAGCATTTTTTCCCAAGCACTCCCTTTAATACTTTTAATTTTAGACTAATTTCACAATATCTTAGTAAATTCTTAAGGTACCAGCAGACCACATTTTGGAAATTTCAAAACAAGGCGCATTTGATGCTACCCAACTTTTGGGAGGCACTGTTATGTTTACAAGATTTTAGCGACAGTATGTCATTTCGCTAACTCCAGGGCCCATGATCTACCAAAGCTCTTCTTAGATTTGGACCCTGAACTTCAATTCAAACTTTTTAAACAAACAAGGTATTTTTATAAAATGAATGACAGCCAGAGTGAAAATTTGTTAGAGTAAAACTTTAAGTACACCATGCACTAAGGCAGAGATTTAAGAAATTTCCCCCAAAAATCTAGGGTCAACTCAGATTCACGGCTGTGAAGCACACCCACAAAAAGTATAGATCGAAAGATAGAGGCATACCTTTAAGCGGGTCGTTGTAACAACATCAAATGCACTTTAGTATTGCTTTAATGTCGTCCTCCTATTCTACAGTTTTCTGGTTAGCACTGTAGATGGATTTTTCTACAACAAAAACTAGTGCCATACCTTGCGTGACCCGAAATATTGGGATCGAAAAGTATGAATTAGATGGGGATAATCTCCATAACCAAATTATCAAAAGTTTTGAATTTAGGGATTGAAATAGTTTGAAATAGTTTGAAATGGGAAGATTGCTTGACTAATATTGTCTTAAACCTTTAATATTTCAAACCTTAAAATCTGTTAGTTCAAATCATTTGAGTTTGGAACACCAGGTTTCAAAGATATAGGGATTGCAAATATTTGAGTTTGTGGCAAAAACTCGGTTTCTTTTAAGGTTTTCATCTGGAGCTGGGCATTATACACAGCTTGTCTGGGCGGAATCTACGGAAATAGGATGCGGTTCCGTTTATTACAAGGTTAGTTCCGTTTATTTTAAGTGGTTTCGTTTATTTTAAGATTTGCACCGTTTATTATATGGATTGTTCCGTTTATTATATGGATTGTTCCGTTTATTATATGGATTGTTCCGTTTATTATATGGATTGTTCCGTTTATTTTAAGATTGGTTCCGTTTATTATAAGTTGGGTTCCGTTTATTTTAAGGTTGGTTACGTTCATTATAATTTTGGTTCCGTTTAAAATTATTGTCAGTTCCGTTCATTATAAGGTTTGGTTCTGTTTATTATAAGTTTGGTTCTGTTAATTATAAGTTTGGTTCCGTTTATTACATGGTTAGTTCTGTTTATTGCATGTTTGGTTACGTTCATTATAATTTTGGTTCCGTTTAAAATTATTGTCAGTTCCGTTTATTATAAGGTTTGGTTCTGTTTATTATAAGGTTCAGTTTATTTCAAGTATGGTTCCGCTTATTGCAAGTTTGTTTCTGTTTATTGCGAGTTTGGTTCTGTTTATTACAAGTTTGGCTCTGTTAATTATAAGTTTGGTTCCGTTTATTACAAGGTTAGTTCTGTTTATTGCATGTTTGGTTCCGTTTATTACAAGTTTGGTTCTCTTTATTGCAAGTTTGGTTCTGTTTATTACAATTTTGGTTCCGTTTATTGCAAGTTTGGTTCTGTTTATTGCAAGTTTGGTTCTGTTTATTGCAAGTTTGGTTCTGTTTATTGCTAATTTGGTTCTGTTAATCATAAGGTAGGTTCTGTCAATTGTAAGTTTGGTTCTGTTTATGTTAAGCTTGATACTGTTTATTATAAGTTTGGTTCTGTTTATTATAAGTTTGGTTCTGTTTATTATGAGGTTGGTTCTGTTTATTATAAGGTTGGTTCTGTTTATTATAAGGTTGGTTCTGTTTATTACAAGTTTGGTTCCGTTTATTGCAAGTTTGGCTCTGTTTATTATAAGGTTGCAGGTTCTGTTAATTGTAAGGTTGGTTCTGTCAGTTATAAGTTTGGTTCCGTTTGGTTCTCTTTATTGCACATTTTGTTCTGTTTATTACAATTTGTGTTCCGTTTATTGCAAGTTTGGTTCTGTTCATCATAAGGTTGGTTCTGTTAATTGTAAGTTTGGTTCTATTTATTATAAGTTTGGTTCTGTTTATTATAAGTTTGGTTCTGTTTATTATAAGGTTGGTTCTGTTTATTACAAGGTTAGTTCCGTTTATTGCAAGTTTGGTTCTGTTTATTACAAGTTTGGTTCCGTTTATTGCAAGTTTGGTTCTGTTAATTGTAAGTTTGGTTCTGTTTATTATAAGGTTGGTTCTGTTAATTATAAGTTTGGTTCTGTTTATTACAAGGTTGGTTCTGTTAATTTTAAGTTTGGTTCTGTTTATTATAAAGTTGGTTCCGTTTATTATAAGTTTGGTTCTGTTAATTATAAGGTTGGTTATGTTAATTGTAAGTTAGGTTCTGTTTATTATAAGGTTGGTTCCGTTTATTATAAGTTTTTTTTCTGTTTATTATAAGTTTGGGTCTGTTATTATAAGTTTGGTTCTGTTTATTATAAGGTTGGTTCTGTTTATTATAAGGTTGGTTCTGTTTATTATAAGGTTGGTTCTGTTTATCACAAGTTCGGTTCCGTTTATTGCAAGTTTGGCTCTGTTTATTTTAAGGTTGCAGGTTCTGTTAATTGTAAGGTTGGTTCTGTTAGTCATAAGTTTGGTTCCGTTTATTACAAGGTTAGTTCCGTTTATTGCAAGTTTGGTTCTGTTTATTATAAGGTTTCAGGTTTTGTTAATTGTAAGTTGGGTTCTGTTAATTATAAGTTTGGTTCTGTTAATTATAAGGTTGGTTCTGTTAATTGTAAGTTTGGTTCTGTTCATTAAAAGGTCGGTTTCGTTTATTACAAGGGTGGTTCCGTTTATTACAAATTTGGTTCCGTTTATTGCAAGTTTGTTTCTGTTTATTACAAGGTTGGTTCTGTTAATTATAAGTTTGGTTCTGTTAATTATAATTTTGGTTCTGTTAATTATAAGTTTGGTTCTGTTAATTATAAGTTCGGTTCTGTTAATTACATGTTTGGTTCTGTTTATTACAAGTTTGGTTCCGTTTATTGCAAGTTTGGTTCTGTTAATTATAAGGTTGGTTCTGTTAATTATAAGTTTGGTTCTGTTTATTATAAGGTTAGTTATGTTAATTATAAGTTTGGTTCTGTTCATTATAAGGTTGGTTCCGTTTATTGCAATTTTGGTTCCGTTTATTGTAAGTTTGGTTCCGTTTATTACAAGTTTGGTTCCGTTTATTGGAAGTTTGGTTCTGTTTATTATAAGGTTGGTTCTGTTAAATAAAAGTTTGGTTCTTTTAATTATAAGTTTGGTTCCGTTTATTAAAAGGTTGATTCTGTTCATTAAAAGGTTGGTTTCGATTATTAAAAGGTTAGTTCCATTTACTATGAGATTGGTTCCGTAAATTATAAGGTTGGGTCCATTTATTAAAAGGTTTGTTCAGTTTAATATTACTTAATTTTCCTAAAACAATATTTCTATGTTAAAGATGTTCACAGATGTTTTTATCTAATTAAAATAAATAATGACAGACAAGTAAGAAAGCTAGAATGCAATTAATGTCTTGAGTAATTAAACTATATATTTATATTTCGAATCCATCATTTAATGTCAGAATATAACTAGAATACCAGCTTTTCTGCTATTTCAGAAATTATAATTTGCCCTTAAACTAAAAAAATATAGATATTAGAAAAAAAACTATCTCTTTCAACACAGAAATTTTGATATCGATAATAATAATATATAAACTGTAGTTTGATCATATTTACTGGATTTATTTTGATATCGATAATAATAATATATAAACTGTAGTTAGATCATATTCACTGGATTTATTTTGATATCGATAGTAATAATATGTAAACTGTAGTTAGATCATATTTACTGGATTTATGTATTTCATTGCTGGGAATTGAACACTCGCCACAAACTATAATTTTCTGATAAACACATCTTATAAGCATCCTAAGGAAAAAACCTTTGAAATTTTAAACTTTGACTAGTTAATTTAGTAAAATTCATGATATAGAAGACATAGGATATCAGGTTGAAAAGAGTTTGTTGCCAGTGTACAGTTCCTTTATAGGATAAATCTTGGTACATGTTAATATTTTAGAATTGATATTGTCAAATACAATATGGATCGTGTGTTGTAAACAATGTATATTGTACAATGAAACCCATGAAACTGGATTAGGAAGAAATCTAATGTTTATTATAATTGATGTATTTATGTATTTTAAAGCAAATCATTTTAACATAATCTTGAAAATTAACTTATGGAGTTAATGAAAAATGGAACTGGTGCACTGCATAATAGCTGTGTGTGAAATTCATTGGACTTTTTAAACCATAACGTTAGTCTTACAAATGTTTCCATACTTGTATGGGTTTCACTGTAAATATAATAACTATTCTAGGATGGAGTATGGTACAGGAATCTGATAGTTTGTAACTATGCCGTTGCTGGAAATCTTATTGGTGGATCCATGTACAAACAAGGTAAGGTGTACACTGTACACTGTACAACCATATCAAAGAATAATTCCCTTTTTTAATTTAGGAGCTGTATGTAGTGCTTGCCCTGCTGGAACTTCTTGTACACCTTCTGAGGGTTTATGTACAAAGTAATATATACGCTGCAGTACAGTACTGTACAGCAAACATGTTTTGAAACCATGGCAAACAAAGATATGGATTAAAATGACTTGTCAGATATTTATGTATTATATTATAACAGAATAAAAGTTTAATTTTAACTATTTATTCTTAGTTTTGTACCATGTAAAGTTGTAATGCAAGAAAAGTTAATTGCTGTCGCGTATACTCTGCGTACATTTTGAAACCAGTTCTCTCTGGGCGGAATTTGTAAACAAGAATAGATGCATCAGTGTTCGTTTAGTATCCGAGGAGGTTAAAAGCATTAAATTTTGATAATTTTGATAATTCACATAATAGTTTCCTATGACCAGATTATTTAATTGATTTTTTTATGTTAAAGATGGATCCCATGTCAGGCTTCGACATCCGTCTTGTGTTTACATTAGCGCCCAGAGACAGTACACTGCAGTACAAAAGATGTGTACACTTCTGAAATAACTTTCCTTACATTACATCCTTGGTGAAGGGGAGGTTGGGAGGGATGATATTAATAAGAATTAAAGATGACAAAAGTTATTATAAATAATTTTTAATGAAATATTGAAACACTCATCTATATATAAATAGTAGTTATCTCTGTTTATTTGTTTATGTATAACTCATGAACCCCTGGACCGATTTGCCTCAAATTTTGATTGGGGAACTCGGGAGAATCACAGAAATGTTTTGAGCTTGGGTTTGAGATTCTATAAGTAGATGGGTGAGTCGATTGTTATAAGGGGAAATAGCTAAAACAGTAAATTAAGACCAAGCGCGGGTAAACGTAGGTAGTAACTATGAGCAACATGGGCAACGCTGGGTTTCCAGGCTAGTCTTAAATTTGTAAGTTTAAACTTCTTATTTGTTTCTTATATCTTGCTTGATAAGCAAGGTTTAACATTTCAGCTGATAAAGTTATATGAGCAGTATGAGTGCAGATACGTTTAATACATTCTTGATACAATAAACAGATTGGACTAAGACCAGTTGCAATGTGGGAAATTCGTTAGACGTAATTTGAAACAAACTCTTTCAATAAACTTTAATAAAAATGATTTATCCTTGTTTTCAGTCTAAAAACTAATAATTTCAATAGCAATTCTCTTAAAAAGTGACGTGTGGATATATGCTGCAGCGACAAGGTAGTAAATTGATAGAATATGCATGACCTCTAGGTTAGAATCTACCAGACTAAGAATATTACCGTGGTTACAAACATATATTACTACTATTTCTATTTAAATATATAAAGAACTATCGGTAAAAGGCAATTCTTATAAAGTTTTAAATCAATAATGAATGGATTCCCCGTTATGATTTGTGAACATTTTTCGCTGTGTATGCAGTAAATCTTTGAATTTTTTACGCAAAACACGATACTTACTATTGTTTCCTATCTGTAAAGTCTGTGATTTTTAAGATTTATGAAAACATTGCTTAGCTTTACTTAACTCCTGCACCTATACTTCTCACTTATCAGTAGCAACATGGAGTTCCCATACGTTAGCACAACAATCTTAATCAAAAGGAAATGAAACTGGACTGCAGTGAAAAATAAGAAATTTAAATAAATGTTTTAAAGTTTAAATCCGTACTATAAGTAAGTTATTTAGATCTCCGGTTTTTTAAGCACGCCAAACCACATAAGACAGACCACATTTTGAAAATAGTACTACAGAGTGTCTCAATAAACATAGGAATTAAGATGCGACTTGAAATTCTTCTTTGATTTCCGATAGTTGATAAATAACAAGAACAGTGCAGCATCAAAGTAAACATTTGAATAATTTGATTACTTAATTAATTAGGCTTCCAGGCTGCTTCAAGCCCATCTTCTTTTATCGATTTTTTTTCGGGGAATAATAATGAATATCCAACCCCCATTTTAAATTATTTAAATTAGCACATATGCATTATGCAGTCCAGACTCATTCTCTAGTCATAGGTAGAGGCTAGAGAGGAACCACGAGAACTCGGGCTTGAAAATATGGATCCGAAAGATGAGATGAATTAATGATTGCTAGATTACTCAAAAACACACTTAAAAAATTACAACATATCACTTTTAGAAGTTATGCAGACACGATCAGTATTTCTACTTTCACTCTTAAAATTTCTACATGGACTATGAGAATTTCTGTCTACATTATTAGTATTTCTTCAGGCACTATAAGTATTTTTAAAGGCACTCTTAGAATGTCTATACGTGTACATATAAAATTACTACATGAACTGTTAGAATTCCTTTCTACACTATTAGAATTATTTCACGTTCTCATAGAATTTCCGCGTGTACATGAAAAATGTCTACATTAAGTGCTAGAATTTCTATTTACACAATTAGAATTATTTCAGGTACTACTTGACTCTCTATCTGTGCTCTTAAAGGGAATGACCGGCTATGTAAGGTAGTTGAACTGAGTACGCAGTGTTGTGGAAAGCTTTTTTCGGATTCATTTGAGGCTTATTAAACTTTTTAAAGATTTGTAAATCCTGAGTTTTAGCGCAAATTCGACGTTTAAAACTTCTACTTTGGGGGTGAATACGTTTACAGAATCGGTTTTTTTAAATTACTATAAAACGACGACGAAAAATAAAGTAAAAATCATACAGTAATCTAATTAGATAGTTGGGAACATATTTCTCAAAAGAAATTTATCAATAAATCAATGCTAGAATCAATTATTTCGTTTTCATTTTTATATTGAATTTCTTATTTCTTTGAATTTATTCGCAGATTTCTTAAAATTCTTCAAATGTCGTCTTTTCAATAATAATTCTAGAAAATCTGCAGAAAATGTTTGTGAATAATGAGGACTAGAATAATGAGAAAATAGAAAAAAATAATTGAACAAGATTACTTATTTTCGATGATAAGATTAATTTTTATTAGCATAACCGGTTTCGGAACAACTTATTAGTTTACTGTAGAGTTTTGTTTATATTTTATGTCGTCGTTATTTGGTAATTGAAAAAAAAACTAATTCTGAAAACGTATCCACCCCCAAAGTAGGAGTTTTGAACGTCGAATTTGCGCTCAAACTCAGGATTTACATATCTTTAAAAAGTTTTATGTGTCTCAAATGAACCAGAAAGAAGTTTTCCACAACACTGCAACTCAATTCAACTACCTTACATAGCCGGTCACTCCCTTTAAAATTTTTACATTACTGTATGCATACATACAATCTTACAATCTTAAAAATTCTATATACACACACCCTGACACCGCCGTTGGTTATCATATTGTTTTCGTGCTTTCTTTATTTATTTCTTACTTTTACTGACAAGATACCCTTGTTTACTTTAAATGTAAACAACGCGTAAGATCCTAAAATCTTGGTTGACAACCCAAGCAGGCGTGGTTCCTCTTAAAGGGACTGTCAACGTATTTTCGAGTCTCCTCCATCAAAAGAGTAACTTGCCTGATTCACAACGGAAGCTTTGTCTGACCGAAAAAATAGAGATTTCCTGAATATCAATTTTAAATTGTGATTTATTAATAAAAAGTGGCTGTACAAGGAATCGAGCATGTAACTCTGTAAATAAAGGGTCACTTTAAATTGTGTCGACAGTCCCTTTAATGTTCTACCTTCCACCCTCCTGCAGTCTTGGTCTCCAAGTTCTCTTCTATCTTCTTCTTCTTCTCGTCACCATGTTTTGTCTGTACAATATATTGAAACAACAAAACAATAAGATTTCTGAGCTAGAAGAAAAGCTGAGAGAAAATGAACTCAAATATAAGGAAGTAATCAAATCTGCTGCTGAGTTAGAGATCACAACTGAAAACCTAAAGAAGGAAACCGAAGAGATAAATAATTTAAAAGATGTCCTTGAAATGGAAACCGCTCTAATGAGGATTACCAATGAAAATCTGGAGACTGAGAATGCAGTAATTACAAGTCTAAATCTGACAGTGGAACAGGATATAACTAAGATGTTAGATACATTTGAACAGATGGAGCAGGAAAGGCAGCAGATGAAAGGGGTTTTAGAGAAGGCTGAAAAAGAAAAGAATGCGATTCTTAAACATCTTGAGAAGCAAGTGAATTGTTCCGTCTGTCTTTGCTCCCCAAGGACGGCTAGAATTCCAGTTTGCAGGAATGGGCACACCACTTGTGACACTTGTACAAGGTATTTGAGATTATCTTTATTATGATGCATGTCGCTTGTTGTACAATATAATGTACAGTAGGATGTGTCATGTGAATTGAAAGTTATTGAAACAATATGGAAGAAACACATTTTAAGCCTAAAAAAGTCATACTTAGTCATAAAAGTCCTATACTTTTTGTATGCTCCTTTATATCTAAACATAACCTTGAAACTTGGTAACAAAAGTATTTTTTAAACATATATTGCAGCGAAAACAAAAAACAGCGGCATGATTGCTATCTTCTAAGGGTAATATTCTTTAAAATGTTCACAAAATTTTTATTTTTTTGTCCATGGGTTGATTATGAGCATGCATAACTTTTTGATCTGGTATTGCTATTCAATTGCAATTCTGTTTTTAGAGACACCTGTCCCATGTGTAGAGTGAGAATGGAACCTGGGATGTTTTCTCCACTAGCTCTGAGTATTACAGACCTACTGGAGTATCCTTGTACCAACCTGGAGAAGGGTTGCCAGGTTAGAATTTTGAGCTATACTTGTAAAACTATTTGCGCTATAACAACTTCAAATACCCATACGATTTCTTAAATGTCGTCTTTATATTCCATAGATGTATGCGTCTCCCTGTACGTTACATGCACAACCATCAAAGGATACGATATTGGAAACGAGTAGGACCTAATTCAGTTTTATTGCTAGACCTCTTGGATCCCTGAAATTGTTTTAAATATTTCTTCTTTGCTACATCGTCATTAGATAGTTTATAAATTATTCATAAGATACCCTAAACACTAAATTATTTGAATCTTACTCTTTTTTGTACAATCTTTTTTTTCGCTCCAATTGTTAACTTGTTTCTCAACCATTTCAAGACAGATTACCAAATTAGAACTTGAAATTATAATACCACAAAAAATGACAATTGATGAATAGTTTTAAATGTCTTCTTCCATATACTGTCTATTTATTGAAGACTTTTTGCAGTTTATTTCTAAATTTGATTTTAAATAAATATAATAAATGTAATATACACCCTACCTTATTGCCAGGTTAGGCTGAAGAAGGTTGATATAAGCGAGCACGAGGCTGAGTGTTGGTATAGAGAGATACAGTGCCCGGACTGTGGTGAAATGATCCAAGAGGAGATCTTGTCAGATCATTATATTTCTTTTCATACAGAATTTAACGACTAAATGACAATACACCGTTCCAACTTCTTACCGGAAACATTTAACAGATTGTTAGTTATTTATAAATTTGTCTGCATATGTCCCTAGTATTCTATTCATAATTCAGAAAAAAATGTTCGTATTTTTTTTTGTAATTAGATAATAGGAACAAAATGTATTTTTTTTTCTTAATTCTTAGGTTTAGGCCTTAATTCTTGGGTAGAATCTTGTTTTCTGTAGTCCTACTTATTTAATATCGTCTTATTTATTTTCGGTTGACACCTTTATTAATGTCGTCTTATTTATTTTCTGTGGACCACTTTATTCATGTCGTCTTATTTATTTTCTGTGGACCCCTTTATTAATGTCATCTTATTTATTTTCTGTGGATCACTTTATTCATGACGTCTTATTTATTTTCTGTGGACCACTTTATTTATGTCGTCTTATTTATTTTCTAAGGACCACTTTATTCATGTCGTCTTATTTATTTCTGTAGACCGCTTTATTCATGTCGTTTTATTTATTTTCTATAGACCACTTTATTAATGTCATCTTATTTATTTTATGTGGACCCTTTTATTAATGTCGTCTTATTTATTTTCTGTGGATCACTTTATTCATGTCGTCTTATTTATTTTCTGTGGACCACTTTATTCATGTCGTCTTATTTATTTTCTAAGGACCACTTTATTATTGTCGTCTTATTTATTTTCTGTGGACCACTTTATTCATGTAGTCTTATTTATTTTCTGTAGATCGCTTTATTAATGTCGTCTTAATTATTTTCTGCGAACCACTTTATTCATGTTGTCTTATTTATTTTCTGTGGACCACTTTATTCATGTCGTCTCGTTTATTTTCTGTAGACCACTTTATTCATGTCATCTTAATTATTTTCTGTGGACCACTTTATTCATATTGTCTTATTTATTTTCTGTGGACCACTTTATTCATGTTGTCTCGTTTATTTTCTGTAGACCACTTTATTAATGTCGCCTTATTTATTTTCTGTGAACTACTTTATTAATGTCGTCTTATTTATTTTCTGTGGACCACTTTATTCATGTCATCTTATTTATTTTCTGTGGACCACGGTATTCATGTCGTCTTATTTATTTTCTGTAGACCGCTTTATTCATGTCGTTTTATTTATTTTCTATAGACCACTTTATTAATGTCGTCTTATTTATTTTCTGTGAACCAAATATTATTACTGTCGTCTTATTTATTTTCTGTAGACCACTTTATTAATGTCATCTTATTTATTTTCTGTGGACCAATTCATTAATGTCGTCTTATTTGTTTTCTGTGGACCACTTTATTTATGTCGTCTTATTTATTTCCTGTGGACCACTTTATTCATGTCGTCTTATTTATTTTCTGTGGACCAATTTATTCATGTCGTCTTATTTGTTTTCTGTGGACCACTTTATTTATGTCGTCTTATTTATTTCCTGTGGACCACTTTAATCATGTCGTCTTATTTATTTTCTGTAGACCGCTTTATTAATGTCGTCTTATTTATTTTCTGTAGACCACTTTATTAATTTTGTCTTATTTATTTTCTGTAGACCACTTTATTAATGTCGTCTTATTTATTTCCTGTAGACCACTTTATTCATGTCGTCTTATTTATTTTCTGTAGACCGCTTTATTAATGTCGTCTTATTTATTTTATGTAGGCCACTTTATTAATGTCGTCTTATTTATTTTCTGTAGACCACTTTATTAATGTCGTCTTATTTATTTTCTGTAAACCACTTTATTAAGGTCGTCTTATTTATTTTCTGTGGAGCACTTTGTTTCATATTGTCATATTATTTATAGCTAATTAAATCATTAAATTATGTTTTCCCTATGAAATGAACGTTGCCTTAAAATAATCACGTATACAACCACTAGGCTACTACAAGTTTAAGAGATGTGTGTTTCGACACTTTTTTGAAATTTTGAATTTTTCTCTGATTAGTTACCTTTATTGGATAAACGGTTTGACATTTTTTGGAAAGGGAAGATGTCTCAAACTTGTTTTGTAAGCAAAGTAAAGAATATAGAAAAGTACAATGAAAAAATATAGGAATCAGATATTATGTTATTTTCGTCAATACAGGGAGAAGCTGAAAAGTTGTTATTTCATAATTTAAATGAATAAAACAAGTTTAAAAATTAAAAAAAAAATATGTCAGTCCATGACAAAAAATCTGCCAGTTTAGTTTTTTATAAATTCGACTGCAATATTATTAAAGCATTAGAGTATACTACTGTGGCTGTACAATATGACTAGTAAATCCGACTGTAAACTGATTATGATAAGGTTTAACTCCTGTTAATATGACTAGTGAATCAGACTGTAAACTGATTATAAGAAGGTTCAACTCCTGTTAATGATTAGTGAATCAGACTGTAAACTGATTATAAGAAGGTTTAACTCCTGTTAATATGACTAGTGAATCAGACTGTAAACTGATTTGAGTTAGGTTCACTCAATTATATTATGGATAATGTTTAGGCTGTGATCTGATTATAATAAGGTTTAACTCCTGTTTTTATGACTAGCGAATCCGACTGTAGTCTGAATAATAAGGTTTAGCTCTCGTTTATTTATGACTAGTGAATCCGGCTGTAATCTGATTATAATAATTGGTTCAACTCATGTATAGTATTACTAATGAATCCGACTGAAAACTGATTATAATATAAGGTTCACTCCTGCATATTATGACTAGTGAATCAGACTTCAGGTTCAACTTCAGTATATTATGACTTGTTATTTTGGCTGTAATCTGATTCTTATAAGGTTCAACTAGTGTATATTATGGCTAGTGAATCCGCCTGTAATCTGATTAATTATGGTTTAACTCCAGTATATTATGGCTAGTGAATCCGGCTGTAATCTGATTATATAAGGTTCAACTCCAGTATATTATGGCTAGTGAATCCGGCTGTAATCTGATTATAATAAGGTTCAGCTATTGTATGCAAACTATAGGTGATAGGGTAGTAGTATCCTGTATAGATATAAGCATATGTAACTTATTCAATACATGTTCTTTCCCCCTCCCTTCTCCTTCCGATTCTTACTTGTTCATTGTAAAATATAATTTACATACAGAGTGTCCCACTAAACATGACTTATTTCAAAAATGACAGATAACGACATTTCCAAAATGTGTTCTGCCTTTTTCCGAATTAAAGGAGACATAAGTAATTTAGTTTAGCATTCAATTGATTACAGAGAAGAAAAACTGTATAAAAATCAAGATTTTTGTTATTTTTGTCTAAGAATTTTGACAGTATCAAATTTAGTTTTTCAAATTATGCAAACTTTTTTATGGAAACACTATGAGTAAGAAACTATCGAAGATTAATTGCGAAGTCGTTTCTTAGTTGTCATGTTTGATGAGAATTACCCTGCACATTACAAAATAAAAATAAACTATAAAGGAATTTTAATCATTAAACAACTGTAATTTAGTTTAAGTTTGTTCATTTTCTTACACAAACTACTTTCCTAAGAAGCTATAAAAAAAGAAAAAAACATTTTTAAATCTTAATATGCAAAGCAAACACATATGTCGTTCTTTCGTACCATTAATTCAGGACATAATGAACTTCTTCCTTGCGTTGAGATGAGAGTTACATGGCCGGGTTGAAATCAGATCTTATTTTAATTCAATGAGTTACATTTTAATCAAAAAGTGCGTTTTGTGCTTCCGAATTCGTTATAACTTCAAATAACCTCCCAGCCCGATTCACAATAACACCCTTTAAAACTTTTCTCAGGTAAAAGTTGTGGAAGATATTGTTTTTTTTCTACTACAATCCACTCTATGAATAAAGAGTCACTAGAAGATACGTCACTCCCTTCCTTGGAAAATAATGATAACAAGTATTTTCAATATGTTAATAGAAGATATTAAAGGGTTAACAACATATACTATATCACATTTTAGGGCATTCATTCATTCATTCATTTATTCATTATACACTTATCCCAGATCAAAGGAATATTGTTTTTTCTTCCAAATTCCTTTGAATAAACTGTTGAGTTTAAATTTTCTCTCGGTAGAGTCAGCAATTAGTTTGGCCACGGAGTCTTCTTCTATTGCACCATCTGAAAGAAAAAATATAAATATTTTTTTGTGTATTTGTCACCGAACAGAGTTTCTTTTGTTAGTCTAAAAGATAACTTTGAACAGAGCAAATCTTATTTGTAGGACTAAGATTGAAAATTGAATAAATTCAAGAATTTTAAATCCTCGATTTTGCCTTTTTAATGTGATTTTCATTTTAAATACTAGGAAAAAAATAAAAATATTATTATGATTTGATTTTTTATAGATAATATAAAAATTAATTAGTTTTGATTGGTTCAGACATAACTGACATGTTCCTCAAATATGTCCAGGGGCCAGATTTAATAAATATCGAGAAGTAGAAGTTTTTATGAGTTTAACAAGCAAACCATCTCTAAAATAGAAAGCTTGATTTCGTCTATTTAAGAAAAATCAAATAGTAAGCATAAAGGGAGGGTTCGCTAAAAATTAAAGGGGGTAAAGGTTTACGTCGAAAAATATTCGATGTTGATCTTTTCTAATCTTACTTATATCTGTTGCGTCTATAAGAAGAAAATTGTTAAAAACGACTCATACCGTGATGTACACAACCGGCAACTCAATTAATAAATAGGGAGATCGGTTGTGTAAATCTGAGGTAAGCTTTACCTCTTCGTTTCCTTTTCCTATGTTCCGTACAAATCCATAAGGTTGCAATATTCGACTCGGACCGTAAAAAATTCAAACAAATCATTCAGATATTACAACCTATAATCATCGATATTTGTTCTGTTGAATTTTCAACTCAACATTACTAAGACTTCGAAACTTCGCTTAAGCGACCGAGCCTTATTTGACTAAATAAAATAGAATAAAAAGTTTATGGTGTAAACTAAATATTGCTGACCCCTCCCCCCCCCCCAAGATACACCACAGTGCCCCCTCCTTCTCAAAGGCTAAAAACTATTGAACTACAGTCATAACCGGAAAACTCTGAAAGAAGAAGACGACTTTCAGACCCAAGTTATGACTTTAAATAGTCCAATAAGCATGGGACACAGAAATTGATAAGTATAAGCAGACCCATTTTACTTAATCAGTGATTTAAGTGTCTAGTAAAACTATTTGCTTTGTAGCAACACCAAATACACTCCAGTATTGCTGAACGTCGTCTTCCTATTACGTAGTTTTCTGGTTATTACTGTATAACTAAACGATTCTGTATAAGGATGAATTTAATTAACTGATTAAGAATCTGTATAATGAAGAAACATGATACAGAACTGAGTGGGAGTCAGACCAAGTTTCCCACAGAATAGTTCTAAAATTTGCGTCCATCCATTTTTTTACAGGGTGAAACATGAATGATGAGACTGTGAATGCACAGGTTTG
Organism: Eurytemora carolleeae; assembly: GCF_000591075.1. Classification (NCBI taxonomy): domain Eukaryota; kingdom Metazoa; phylum Arthropoda; class Copepoda; order Calanoida; family Temoridae; genus Eurytemora; species Eurytemora carolleeae. The sequence goes on along the minus strand of NW_019396098.1, from coordinate 436,378 downwards.
AATTTATCTTACTGTTACATGTTTCGTTGGTCAGATTTATTGTCACAATAATGTTTTACCAAATGTAAAATGATATGTAGGTTATACAAACGACCAACTAGACCTTCGAACTTCCAATTCGTCAATAAAAACTCATCTTCAAAGGGCTCAAAAAATTCTGAAGGATCGGGAAAGCCGTTTTGACGTTCATTTTATACTAACAAACAAACAGACAGATTGTGGTTTCTCTGAAAACCTTTATCTTCTCTGGTTTGGAAGAGAACTTGATGATTCTGTAAACCTTTTTCTTCTCTGGTTTAGAAGATAAATTGAAGGTTCTGTAAACCTTCATCTTCTCTGGTTTAGAAGAGAACTTGAAGGTTCTGTAAACCTTCATCTTCTCTGGTTTATAAGAGAACTTGAACGTTCTTAAAACCTTCATCTTCTCTGGTTTAGAAGAGAACTTGAAGGTTCTGTAAACCTTCATCTACTCTGGTTTAGAATAGAACTTGAAGGTTCTGTAAACCTTCATCTAATCTGGTTTAGAAGAGAACTTGAAGGTTCTGTAAACCTTCATCTTCTCTGGTTTAGAAGAAAACTTGAAGGTTCTGTAAACCTTTATTTTCTCTGGTTTGGAAGTGAACTTGAAGGTTCTGTAAACCTTCATCTACTCTGGTTTAGAAGAGAACTTGAAGGTTCTGTAAACCTTTATACTCTCTGGTTTGGAAGTGAACTTGAAGGTTCTGTAAACCTTCATCTACTCTGGTTTAGAAGAGAACTTGAAGGTTATGAGTTTGCTCTTAAATACACTACAAACTCTAGTTTACGTGGGAATTAACCTAAATGTATGTTTTAACATAATTCAAGGATATTTAGATATAATTAAAGATAATAAATTTTAACTGGGCTTCCTGGGTTAACAAAAAAGAAGGAGACTTTAATAACGACCTCAAAATATTAGAAAATTAACATTTAATTTAGTCTTTTGCGACAGATGAACTGAACATTCTCCTCAAAACTAAAATTGTCTAATCCTAATATTTTTGCAACCTGATTCTGTGATCCCTGTGCAGTTCAACTTTGACTATCTGATTAAGCGGAATTCACGTCATTAGAACACAAAAGATATTGAGATTTAAAAGTGAGTTTGATAAGATCCTCTATTCTTTACAGCTCATAAATGATGTTTTAAAGACACAAGATAAGTAAAAAGTTTTAATGGGAATGAATAAAATTAATTTTATTTATTTTTGTCCTATTTTTTAGTAACCCTGTAGTACCAGGTAATTTTCTTAAACAGCCTGTGAATTTGCAGTGCACAGCGATTGTTGTTCATTACCATAATTCAAATTTAGATAAACAATCTGTAATTATATGAAAGAACTAATTAGCTGCATTCTTCTCAAAAATATCTATTTTTTAATCTTTAAGCCAAGTCCTTGCTGTAGCAGTTTAAACAAGGACATTCATCGTCGCATGATCATATAAAATCATCATTTATAGTATTTTTCGGAATTTTGAATTTTCAAATCAAGCGCAATTTAAAATATACGGAGAGTCCCAATAAACATGGGAATTGTGAAAAGACTTAAAATTAGTCTATTTTCTCTGATAGCCGATGAAAGATGACTTGAAGTGTTTCGCAAAGCAAATTAAATTCTCGACAAAACTGCGTTAGTTTTGAAGGTTCAAAAAGTCAGACCAAATTTTAAAAATCCCAAGACTTGTAGTTTTAATATTAACTATTTTGGCTAAACCTGTGTTCACGAAAAGATCAAAGACGATGTTAAAGTTTTCTCTTAAATTCCATATTTATTTGGACACCATTTATATAAAGTTTAACAATTACATGTAGCCGTTCTTTAACCGTCAAACACTTCTTGGTCATTTAACAGTTCTTAATTTGGTTTATGCAGTCCAAATAATGAAATATAGATTTAATAAATATGTCTTTGCAAAGTAACTGTAAAATGTAAAATTGATTTATAAATTAAGGATTTAAAAATATATTAAAGGGGGTTTACAGGATAGATCTAGGGCCTGGGGGGGGGGGGGGGAAGCAAAATGAATTATTTACCTCTTTTTGCGTGCATACTTGTGGAGCGCTGAACCTGGTCCGACCTTCCTTCCTTTCTTCCCTCTCTCTCTCCCCACCCCGTCCTGTCTCCTCTCCAATCCTTCTCATCCTCATCCTGAAGGTTCTCAACAGATTGTATACGCCGTCCACTTAAAAATTTGATCTCCGCCGTTTCTGGCGGAGGTTTTAGTTTGGCTGCCACCGGAGGAGGGGGCGGAGCATCCCGATTCTTCCTTGGTCTGTCTCCGCTAGGAGTCTTTTCTATATCCGGAGTTTTAGGAGAGGATTTGGACGGAACAGGAGCTTTTGCCTTTTTAGCTCCGGAGGCGGTTTTAGAGGGCGGAGTCGGCGGAGTGAAGGATGGTGGTTTTTCATTCCAACCGGATATCCTTCCCTCCGAGATGAGTTTCTTTAACATGATCAAATCATCATCTCCGTCCTTGTCGGGGACCAGGAGATCTTTTAGCTCTTCTTTCACAGAATCCATTCCAGACTTTCTCCCGGGTTTCGGTTTGTTTTCTGTCGGGACGGATGTCTTTTCATCTCCCTTAACTTCGATTCGTTGCACGAAGGTTTTTGGAGAATCGGCAGCTGCTCCCTCCGGAGGAATTCGCTCCTCTCGTGGGGACGATTTTCTTCCCTGGTCCGGAGGAGATTTTCCTCCAATTGCCGGAGGATATTTTTCTCCAAGAGTCGGAGGAGATTTTCTTTTCTGGGATGGAGATGATTTACTCTTTGTTTTAGGAGGAGAGGAGTTCATCTCTCTAGTTGATAGGACTTTAGAGACTTTGTTTTCAGATTTAGTCTCCTCCGATACGGAGGCATCAACATCTCTCCCTGGAGAGCTACGATGTCTCTCTCTCGGAGGCGTACTAAACTCCTCCGTCGAAGTAATTTTTCTTCTTGTTTTGGGTAAGAACTCCTCCCTGGATCTGTATTCAACTTCATTTAGTGAGGGAAGGTTTGTGGTTGACTGAGACATTCTTCTCCTGGTAGCACTATCTTTTGATTTTGTGGATTTAGACTTTTTGTCGCTGATCATGTGATAGTCGAAACTTGCGACTGAACTTTCGACCGACCAATTAGACGTGTGACTGTTCACAGTCCCACTTTTAAACGATTTCTGTGTCGAGTGCTGTGTATAGGAATGAGTGTGATCAAGGTTGGATCCGGAGAACATGGAATCCACGTCGGAGAATGGACTGATGGATTCCGTATCCTTCACCGGAGGAAGGTTTCTATGAAAATCTTCAATAAGTTTATCCATTGAGGACTTTCTTTGAATATTCGAACCCTCTTGGGATGGTTTTATCTTTCCCTTCCTCTCCATTGAGACCTGTCTACCGTCCTCAAACTGTCTGAGCAAGTTACTGCTCTCCTTGGGAGTATAATTTCGAATAGTTTTCTTATTAAGAATTATTGAAGGATTGGAGGGAAGATGAACCGCAGTGTTGTTTAGGGTTTTAGGAGTTGTAATACTTTCCGTCCGACGCTTCATCTCCGGGGTACCGTTAATGCTGTCGTGGGATAGAGAGGATTTACCAGATGATCGGTTGCTTTTACTGCTCCCTATACTTCTCCCACCCGAGAGACTTGAATCCTTGTCAAAACTACCCTCGGACATGTTGTGAACAAGAGTATCTGTATCCGATAGTTCCTCTCCCTTCCCTCTTCTGGTACTGTGCTCAGCAGGGGACTTGGATGAGGGTCTCGTGTCTGGGAAATACATGTTTGGGTTCTTCTGGAACTTATCCTTCAAGATCATTCCAAAGGATGATCTGTTTTTATCCTCCCTGGAGAGATGTAGCTCCTCTCCTAACCCACTATCCTTCATAGTTCCTACTGGAGGCAAGCTCTGTAGATTCTTTTCCTTCATATACCATTGCTTATCATTTTTGTCATTCTTACTCCGGGACTCAGTTCCTCCCTCCCTGAACACGTATCCAGGATTAAACCATCCTGCTCCGTTCTGAAACATACTGAACGGACGGAACTTCTTCTCCCGAGCATCTGTTGACTGGGATCGAAACTGCTTCTGTCTCTTCTTAAAGTCCTCATGCTGTAAACTGGAGAAGGACGGTTCTTTATAACTCTTCTGTCTCTTCACCTTGTTAATCTTCTCCGCATCCCTCTGTAGTGCGATTAGATCGTTAGTACTGAGAGGAAAGGCAGATTGCATCCCTGATCTTTGCATCTCGGGCAAAAATCTTCTAAAATCGTCCGGACCTAGGGGCAGAGTGGTTCGGGATGGAACATCAAAGTGTAGATGCCCCAGTAGCTCTGGATGGATTGGTATTTCTCCGGCTACTAGAGGATGGGACGGAGGAAACCCTCTCCGGAGTAGAAGATCTCTCTGTATATCTATATTCAGTTGATGTTGGAGAAGAACCTGTTCATCTATAAAGGGAAGGTCGGGACGAGCTACAGGGTTCCTCAGTATTTGTCCCTGAACAGTAAATTCAATTAACTTAGAACATAATATTGGATTAGACAAATCTCTGAACATGAACTTTAAACAAAGCTTAAATCTGAACAAGAACCTGAATATTAACTTGAAAATGACATGAGCATGGAGCTAAACCTGAACCTGAACCTGAGCCAGAACCTGAATCTGAACCTAAACCTACACCAGAATGAGAATCTAGACCAAACCAAACCCCAGAATCAGAACCTTATGTTTAACCAAACCCGGGAACAGACCTAAACCTGAACGTAGACATAAGCCTAATTCAAACCCAGAACCTGAACCTGAACCTTAACCTAAACTTGAATCTGATTCTAAACCCAGAGTCTAAATCTGAACAAACCTGAACCAGGGAGAGAATCAGGATCTAAACCAGAATCAGAACCTAATTTCTAATCTAAACATAAACCTGGACATAAACCGGAAACTGAATCTTAATCTAAATTTAGAATTTAAACCTGAACCATGGAAATAGAATCAGGATCTAAAACAGAACCAAAACCCAGAATCAGCACCTAATTTTCTTAAACTAAACCAGGATTAGAACCTAATTTCTAACCTAAACAGGCTGAGTCTGGACGTAGACTTAAATCCGAACCTAAATATAAATCCTGAATCTGATTCTGAACCCAGAGTCTAAACCTGTAACCAGAAAAAGAATCAGGATCTAAACCAGAACCTAAACCAGAACCCGAAAATTTAATCTAAACTTTACGTTTTACCCTCCTTAATGAACCTTAATTTCAACCTATATATCAAACATGAATATGAACATGAACATGAACATGAACATGAACATGAACATGAACATGAACATGAACATGAACAATAAGACCCTACCTGGTTCCTGAATTGAGGCGGAAGATCATCCCAAGGGGGGCCAGCCACAGATCGGCGATTCCGCCGAAAATCATCATTCATCCTCAAGTCCACCATGCTTCTTTGCCTCACGGGCGGTATTCCATTCGGAAACCTAGTATAGATAGATTTATATAATGATAGATTAATAGATAGATACAGGGTGAGTAAAAAAAGTGTGATTTGCGGCGCCTGGTGCAAAAATGTACCTTTTTTGTCCAATATATTCAATATTTTTAAACATTTGTAATTTTTTTGGTACTCTAATGCCCCCCCCCAAAAAAAAAAAATATCTGCGAACCTTTTTTCTCTCAAAATCAAAAGTTCAGAAAAACAAAAATGTGTAAATAAATTATTTCTAAGGTTTCGATTGAACAGCGTATATTTAATACTTTAGAATATACTAAAAAGAAAGGAACTAGAGAATTTAGATAACTTTTCTTTGAAAATTAGACCAGAACTAAAAATTGCGAATTTTCTTATTATAATTTTGCGAATTTTCTGTGATTCAGTGATTCTTTTTAAAATTTTAGATTTCGGTAGAAATAATTTATATAAACATTTTTGCTTTATGTGCTTATGTTTAACCATACTGTTATAAAGCTTGACATATATCAAAATTAAAATCGAAATTAGTCTTCATAACTTGATACAGTCGATCGCCTACTACCGTATGTAAATACAAAATTTATCTTTTGAACAAAATTGTCAAATGATGAAACAGGTTTTTGATGAAAAATAGATTTGTGAGTCTAAGCGAAGAAGGTTAAGTAAGAAATTGAATCTTTGCCACAAACTCAAATTTTTGCAACCTGATGGTCTAAACCTTTGAAATTTAGTCTAAAAGAATTTATAATTTAAAAATATCTAAAGTATACGACATTGGGTTGCAAAGATATAGGAATTAGGGAATCAGCGTTTAGGCAAAGACTCAATTTCTCTACCTCTGTCCCCTCCCCATTCGAGGCTTATTTTTAGTAAATAATATTGTTTTCGACATTATCTACACTTGACAAAGAACTGGGCACTTTCACTGTTCAGATATGACTGTCTCCTAATTAACCTATGTTACTGTATATGCCCTAGTTTCATATCTGTTTAAGCTAATTAGATGGAAAACATTCGATTTATGGAGTATGTATAACTAAGTCTACACAAAGAGATGTTTATTCTATGTTTGATCAATTCATGCAAATATTTGTCTAATTACAGTGAGAACCCGAAAGCTCTAGAATAGGAAGACCACTATAATTAGATTCAAGTTCTGACAATGATTAAGTGATTCGATTGGTTACTAATAACACTTTTTTCTTTGTAACAACATTGAATACACTTACTTATTGATTTAATGTCGTCTTCATTTTACACATTTTTCTGGTTCTTACAGTATTTACTCTAATTATTTTCAAATATTGCACTATGACAGACCAAATAATCAACGTTTGAAATATAAAAGTGCTTCACCAAAAGCCTGCAAAGATAATGAAATAGAAGATTAGAGTTTGGGACAAGTGTTCCTTTGAGGTTTAACTTTTCATACAAAAATCTCTATACGATATCTTATTGGTTTAACTTCTCCTAGACCCAACTAATATAAAATGTATACGCCCACAAAATATTTGAATAACTTCATGAAAGATTGACCCAACACGGAAGGAGAAATGTACAATTCCGAACATTACTTACATTATGTTGTAGGTCGTCATTTAAGCATCATCCTTTTTGGGTAACTCTGTGTACTTTGTAACTTTTTTAATTGTAAGAAGCAGGTTTTTTATTTATTGTCATAATTATGAATTAGATCTTTTCAACATGTTTTGCACTCTGAGCACGTAAGCTATTATAAAGAGAAACAAAAGTTCAATTTTGAAATATCCTTCCGTATTATATTGTCGTATGACATCTCATATTATAGAATAGTAAAACTAAGAATCTTTCAAAAATATAATCTAATAAGGATCTTCCAATATTTAGTTTTACACACTAATACTGTTACTTGGAATTTTTTTGCGTCAAATATATTTTTTTTTATAAGTTAGTTAGGTACGTAAAGAAAATGTAGAATGGAAAACGAAAATACTAAATACTATTCACCACTTCTGTTTACCAAACCTACGGATTCTTGGGAACAAATCATGTTCTGCTTAGATTTAAAATAGACAAAGAATTTTTCGGAACCAAATCCGCGAGAGAAAAAAAATGTGAAACTTTAGCAGTGGGATGAAAGATGAAGGAGTCTAGAGAGTCGAGGGGAGGGGGTTTAATAGGCGTCATTTTTTATCTTTCTATCCATCAAATTTCTAAAGGGTGGGGCTCTATGTACGTGAGGGCTGCAGGCCAGGGTATAGGTGAGGTAACTACGAAAGAATTTATAAAAGAAAAAATATTCAAAAATAAAACATCTATCAAAAAGCAGTTAAAAACATAAATATACATATATATATGTTTCGTCTATGATAAACTATTTGGCTAAATTCTTTGCAATTTTTCAATGAAACTTTTAATTTCGTGAAAAAATGTTTAAATGATCGATATAAAATTTTTCATTTTATACTTTTTAAAATTAAAAATAACCTATTATAATTACCTAGGGAGCATTTTCTCCAAGGTGGCCTGAGCCTCTTCAGGGGAGGGTGGGCCAAACTCTCTACGCCCCCTTCCTTCCCCCATCCTCTCTCCTCCTTCCCGACTCCTTTTCCCAGACCTGTCAACCTCGGAAGGTCGGGAAGGAGATCGTCCTCTGGATCTTGACCTCCGAGAGGAGGAATCCCTAGGACTACGTCTGCTCTCCGGCGTCCTAGGATCAAGATTTCGTCCTCGAGATTGGGACCGAGTTCGAGATTCATTATCGTCCCATCTCCGACCTCGGGATCTTGATCTTCTCTCCGGAAAACCTCGTCCCATTTCTATTGGACCCATGGATTTGGATCGACGGAAATCAGGTTTATCTTCTCTCCTCGACTCCGTTCTCTGAGCTTTCTCTGGTCTCTGAGCATCACTTCTCTGTCGACCCTGCCGGAGATTTCTCCGACCCTCCTCACTGTTGTGCATAATCTCGTAAGGGTTGCTCTGTAAACTTGCTACCGGAGAAATAACTGGTCCCTGGACGGAAGAATTGGATCTTGCTTTCCTCCTTTTTCCGTCCTGTTCTCCGGCCTTACTGGGGAACTTAGATAACTTCCCTTTCTTATCCTGAACCTTCATCTTTAGTTCCTGCATCATGGCAGCCTCTTTTCCGCTTAGATTTTTATCCTCATCCTTCACAAGGAACTTCCCTCTGCCCCTTGAATCCCTCCCTTGGGAATTAAATTCACCCTCATTTCTCCTCCGAGAGTTAAGTCTGCTCTCCTCCGAACCATTCTTTAAATGGATTCTATGTTTCTCCGGTTTAGGCGGAGGACTGATAGAGTCTCTGCTAGAGTTATGAACCTCTGCTCTGACACGTTCGCTTCTGCTCGTGCTTCGATCCTTGGAGTTGTAGAGGACAACCTCCTCATGCTGCTGCAGGAAGGCTTTTTTAGCATGAAGTGAAGCTCCGGACCTAGGATTATCATTATCCATGGTTTGACTTCTGGTCATCCTTTCTTTCTCCTGTCCAGGTTTCTTTTTCCTATCAACCGGTGGCGGATGTGTTCTAGTGTTTGGGGGGCTGGGAAGAGGATCAAAAAAGCGTCTTTTCTCACTTTTAAACTGTTTATCATCATTGTAAATTTCTTCTGTTAGTTCACTGAAAATATCATCGATTTGTTCATTGATTGAAAGTCGACTTCCGCGGAAATCGATGCGACTTCCGCGGATTTCTGGTCGAATTTTTTCCTCCTTTTCCTCCACGTCCGAGACACTCCGGAGGTCAGGTCTGGACCTCCTCCGACTGGCTGCCTCCGATTCAGCAGAGGACAAGAGGCCATCGTCGAATTCTCCGATAACCCGGTCCAGAACATCGAGGCTGTATTTTACATCATCACTGAAAAACAAAACAAAAGTATTGGTAGATTAAGAGGTTTTAATTGAATTGGCAGATTGAGACTTGAGAGGTTTTAATGGAATTGGAAGATTGAGAGGTTTCAATATAATTAGTAGATTGAGAGGTTTTAATGGAATTGGTAGATTGAGAGGATTGAATGGAAATGTCATTTTTATCGGAATTGATAGATTTACAAGAATTGGTAGACTTAAAGAATTGGCAGATTTAAGAGAATTTGTAGACTTAAAAGAATTGGTAGATTTTAAGCAATTGGTAGATTTAGAGGAGACATGGAGGTTTAAAAAATGTTGAAACTTGATATAAAATCCTTACAACCTTGATTATAATTCCTTAAACCCTAGAAAAATGTCGTAATTTTTCACATTAATAAATAATCTCCTACTAGTGCCTGGACCTGGAGAAGACCATGGGACGGATTAGATGATATCTCATCCTATATATCTACAGACTACAAGCTAAGATGTATTTGAGAAAATTAAAATCATCCAATTGGAGAACAGGGATTTATAAAAAAATGAAACGTGAAGATGAACTTAACAATTACTGCACCTCAAAATCTGATTTTCTAATCCTCATGTCATAAACCTGTCATATTCCAAGCCGATCATAAACCTGTCATATTCCAAGCCGATCATAAGCCTGTCATATTCCAAGCCGATCATAAACCTGTCATATTCCAAGCAGACCATAAATCTGTCATATTCCAAGCCGACCATAAATCTGTCATATTCCAAGCCGACCATAAATCTGTCATATTCCAAGCCGATCATAAACCTGTCATATTCCAAGCCGACCATAAACCTGTCATATTCCAAGCCGATGGGGTATCTTTAGCCCCCCCAATGCAACCTAAGATAGGGGATACCTTGAACCCTCAACCCCCTTCCCCACGCACCCAGCGTGTCCATATCTGTAATGGGGTGTTTAAGACTATATATTGCATATTATCAGCAAGGATGATATTGAGTACAGTGAGAGGGTTGAGTGGCATGAAAGGACAAGTTAGTCACACCTAAACGAGGGGAGGGAGGCCAAACACAACAATTTCGCGTTTGAGCCACAATTCCCGATTTTTCTCGTCCGATTTAAAATAGTTTTTTTTACATGAACCTTATGCACCCATACACAAAATAATAAAATATGTAGAATTAGATTGTTAACTTTTTAATTATATAGCAAACCCTATATATATAGGATATATATAGGATGAGGATTTCCAGGTGGTTCGGACGAGAAAATGAGGAGATTGTAGCTTGGAAGAGAAATTGTTGCGGCTGGCCTTCCTCCCCTCGACTAAACTAAACCTTGTAAGTTGTAACCATGTAACACGTTTCAATGGACTTTAGTTTAAACATTGTTGATGCATGGTAGTGAATTTATTTATTTATTCGATACAGAATATATATTGCAGTTGTGTACATTCAACAATAAGCAAATAATTTTAGACCTAAAACTATTCTTAAAGCTAGCATTGAGAATAATTTCGTTTTATTTGCAGCATGAGTGTGCAGAATGGCTCCCTGGATCAGACTAAGGAAAATAACATATTTATCTCACAATAATGTTATATATGACAGAAATTTCTATTTAATGTTAATTACGAAATAATAGCTTTTGAACAGTTTGAATGGGTCTTATTATTTTTAATGAAGATATACCCTGAAATCTAGCCTAGCGAATGCACAGGTGATATACCTGCGTGTTCTTAGTTTTTCAGCTTTTTTATTCCAAACAATGAGGCATGTGCAAGATCCAATGATAAATCATTTCAGTTGAAATAATTAATTGCAACCTATCCCACCATTCTTTCTTTTATCCTCTATCCCTCTCCTTCTACGGACCTCCAGTACCCAACTGCTTTACCCCTCAAAAGATTAAATACCCCCCCTCCCTCTATTCCCCCAAGATGCCCCTGAAATCAACCTACAGATTTGAGTCTACACTCTATATAAGGATATGCTGGCTGCTGGGTGTAAAAGTGCGATTAAAATGATGAATTAGTGTTTTCAAGAATTCCTTGACTGTGCACATCTTTAATTTCAGCCAATACTTAAATTCAATGTTAAACTCAAGTCTCATTATCTCTCATTCTTCCCTCCTCTATCCACTCTATCCTTCTTCATCCTTCCTTCCTTCAGCTCTACCTAACTCCTACCTCCTTTCCTTCCTACCTCATTTCTTTCTCCTTCCTACCTCCTTCCTAACTCCTACCAACCTCCTTCCTATACCTTCATATATTTGATTTAAAAAACAAAATATTTAATATAGATTTCTCCGAATGTGTGGTGTGTGTGTTGAGAGAGAGAAGCTAGATATAGTTGAACCATATGGTTCATTATCCCACCTACCATCCATCTTATCTATACCTAGATCTAGTATACAAAATCCTGTATCCATCCTATCCAAATCCTTAAATACAAGACTCATCCATCTGGCTATATATATTAAACAGGACTCCACCACCCACCTACACATATATATATTAAACAGGACTCCACCACCCACCTACACATATATATATTAAACAGGACTCCACCACCCACCTACACATATATATATTAAACAGAACTCCACCACCCACCTACACATATATATATTAAACAGGACTCCACCACCCACCAACACATAACTTCTCAAAACAGAGTATACTCATGAAAGAAACTGAACACTTGACAAAAATTTTCATTTTCTAACCCCTCTTTGCAACCTGCAGATACCTTAGACATTTGAATTTTCAAACTATGAATTCTGTAAGAATTCTGTAAGTTTAAAATATCAAAGGTTCACAACATGAGGTTACAAAGATATATATTTGGATAAAAAAATTAGAGTCTGTGTCGAATGTTCAAATCCTTTAGAATCTTTAATTTAAATACGCAATTTTTTTTGGAACTACCCGTTCTTATATAAATTTCCTAAAGCCAACCAAACGGCTGGACCGAATGGGCTGAATTTTTTTGAGGGAACCCTTATCCCGGGGGTAACATAGGATTCAACATTTTAAATTAAAATTTCTTTTGAATTTTTTTTTTTCAATTTAAAAAAAAAATTCATTCCACGGGCAACGCCGGGCACTTCAACTTTTAGTTCATATTACATAATGTTCATTGACTAATTCATTAATCCCTATAAGCCCACTAAAGCTGACTTCATCTCTAGTGATTTGAACGAAGCATGTGAGACAGCTGACGCCGATATACGCAGAGCTGATCTGGTCAATTCTGACGCATCTGGAACCCAGGATAGAGAAATCTGTCATGGAAATAATTATTTTCTCTATTTAGAATTTAATCTGTGTATAGTGTCCAGACGCTTGACTAATTATTACATAAGATGCATATTGCATAATCTATAGTTTAAATTTAAGAGAGAGAGAGAGAGAGAGAGAGAGAGAGAGACCCTGTCAGGAAGGTATTTTAATAATTATCAATTATATTTGCTTATCAAATCTCAAATTGATTAAATCATATTACTCTATCTCTATAGCGGCCATATTTTTGCCTCTCCCGACCGACATATTGGTGTCCTAAAGAATTTTAAGGAATATATAGACTAAAAACTATTTAAATTTGGTCTTTAGTTTTTTTTGAAGAACCTTTTTACTCTAATTATTAAATTCATCAAGGATCGAGGATTTTAGGATTAAAAACTATAAACTCAAGGTTTCTAAAAAGCTATCTTGAGCTTGAAACGTGCCGAAATTATATCTCGTTCCTCCCACTCCTATTAAAAATAGTCCTTTACGGGCTATACCTCTGCAAATTCTTTCTCCCACGTCTGCAAATCAAGATTTGCAAATTTCAGGGTTAAAAAGAGTTTGAATGGAACTTCAAGGGACTATATAGACGTTATTTCAAGTGTATATCCATCTAAACAGGGGCTGCATACCTGATTAACAACGGTATCCTTGAAACCTTTCCTTGTTCAATAATATGGAAGATTTTGCCATATTTCAGCTTGAAAAGTGCCAAAAAAAAGCGCAAACCACTTTTGTGGAGAAACTACAATTTAAAAAAATCTGACTATAAAGAGAAAAGAAAGGATAACTAATTCAAACTTGATGAGATAACGCTTTCAAAGGTACCGGTGTGCTGTGAATCCGATATGCTACTCTATAAATGGAGGGGTACTTGAAATCAAGTCTGTATGTCCTTATGATAATAAGTTCAAGTAAGAATACCGGGTGTGAAAAGTAGTTTCTCTCCGTCAAGCTAAATGTAAAATGTGGTTTGAGAATGTTCTAAAATATTCTTGCATTCTGCCCTTAAATGGTTAAGTTTCTAAATTCCACCTTCGTTTTCTTCAAGTTTCAACTAAATTTTCCTCTTTTATGTTTGGCGGAGGCGGGCCTCGCGACAAGTTATGCACAGGAAAAAAATTCATGTTTTCTTCTCAATATTTGAACCATGAGAAGTGACTAGAGTTAATGATTTGAATTGAATTCAGATTTGATTCAGTATCTTTAGATAGCAGGAGACTGGGAGTTACGCCCCCTCAGATTACAAATCAGGGGTGCTTTCAGAATCAGGGGAAGGTGAGTGGGGGGGGGGGTTGTGCGATGATGATTCATAAGATCTTTATGACTGTTGTCTCAAAAGATTAAATACCCCCCCTCCCTCTATTCCCCCAAGATGCCCCTGAAATCAACCTACAGATTTGAGTCTACACTCTATATAAGGATATGCTGGCTGCTGGGTGTAAAAGTGCGATTAAAATGATGAATTAGTGTTTTCAAGAATTCCTTGACTGTGCACATAGAGG